>NC_051215.1:28563419-28753419 GCF_015220715.1 Pygocentrus nattereri | reverse complement strand
ATTCTAACTGACATCAATGATGTCACAGCAGGTCACTCAGTCTCACAGACACAGCTGATCACGCAGGGAATCTGCTTTAAAATCCTTAAACTTTCACCTAGAAACTCCATTTCAGTTTTGAATGGTAGAGAACATTTTAAAGGGTTTAAACTGTAGGTACAGTTTTTTGTGATTTCCATCTTCCATCACACTGATTCAACTATAAACTAATGAACAAGCTCCTCATTTGCTGGCTCAGGTGTGTTAGAACAGTGAAATCTTTGCATATACATTAACTGGCCACTTCATTAAGTGCACCTCTTTGCATTAAAACTCTTTGTACATTTTTTCAGGTCCACTTTACCTATAGACAATGTTGGAGTGGGTAATCAGGAGAGTCGGGAGAATTACCTGTGGGCTGTTAGCATGTTGGGCTGGTTACTGTGGGTTAATGAATAAACTCATGCATATAAACACAGCAACACTCACACACACTGTAAATGATTAAATGAATTAATAAACAAGTGGTACAGCCCTAGTTTGCTGATTGTAACTCGTACAGTGGAGAGAGATTAGAAGAGGTTCCTGTTCCACCTGTCATGATTAGCCCCTCCCACTCCCCATGTGCTTTTGTTTACCTTTCAGTCCTGTCCACGTGTTTATTTGTTTTGATTTTCACAGTCCTGCCCCCTTGTTTTGTGACTCCGCCCCGATTGTTTACACCTGTTTTCCACCTGTCCCTTGTCATCCTTGTGCTATTTAAACCCTGTGTTTGCTCCTTGTTTTTGTTGGTCTTTGTTGAATATGTTTGATGTGTTGGATGTATGTATGTTTGTTGGAGGTTTTGTATGCTAGTGTTTTGCTATTCCGGCCTCAGTCGCGTACTTCAGTCTGTGTTTATTTTATCATGTCTGTCCCGCAATCTCTCCGCGGTGGCCATTTGAACCTGGACTGTTCTGACCACGACCCTGGATTTGCCCTCAATAAATCTCGCTTTACTCAGCACAAGCATCTGCCTCCTCGCTCCATGTTACAGAAAGACCAAAACACAAACACAATCACATGGACAGGACTGGGAAGGGCCAATCGTGACACCACCTTAGGTGATGCAGCACATACATTCAGATGCCTATTCAGGTGCTAGTGTTTAGCGGCTGCACTGTTTTTAAGGTAGAACAGAAACAGGAAGCTAACATCAGACTCAAGATTATCAAATTCAGCATGACCATGAAAGACAGAGTTTCACAGAGTTTCACAATTTTCACAAGTGAATTATGTGAAGATAAACAGCAGCAGCAAGAACTGCAGAACATCTAGTTATGAAAAAGTTAGTTAAGGAGGATGAGGACATATCTGAGCAGGTGGGCAGAGAGAAACGTTGACAGGACATTAATTAAAGTTACGTAGTTAACATTAGCATCGACTGTGGCATATTGCCTGTCATGATTATCACATTTAAAAGAAAAACTTTCATCAGTTTTCATTTTATCGTTATCTAGCCACCTTATCTCAGTATACCACATAAAAAATAAATAAGTGACAAGAATAAGATAAGAATATGAAAATGCACAGATCTTAGAACAAGTTATGTTGCAAGAAGGCAGTGCTGTGTGTGTAGAAGAAGTATAGTTAAGAGTTTAAGCAGGTCTGGTCTGTATCTTAACTCCCAGTCCTTGCATATAGGTTCACTTTGTAGGTCTACAGTCACAGACTGTAGTCCATCTTTTTCTCTGCATGCTTTGTGAGACCCCTTTGTGAGTATCCTTTTCTTCAATGCTCAGGACCCCAACAGGACCACCACAGAGCAGGTTACTATTATTTACGTGATCTCCATCAAATAAAACTTATTCCTTTTTCAGCATAGAAAATACAGAACAATTAATTCTAATATTTTTTCAGTGTTTAGTGTGTCCACTCTTTGCCCTTATTAAAACTTCTATTCCCTTCAAAAAGCGAGCCTTTGGCTTTTAGAGAAATATGTAAGGATATTTGTCCCAAAGTTCATTCTTAGAAGTTGGTTGCAATTTTTGCTTCTCTCTATCCAAGATAATCTAAGAAGTCTGGACTCTAAGATGGCCAGTCAATCATTTGATTTGCAAATTTTCTTCCTTTTCTCAGCAAGGGCTTCTTTACAGCTACTCATCCTTTCAGACCCATAGCGCTGAGTTGTCTTCTCACAGTGGAAGGATGGACAGAAACACTTGTGAATGTTTTCAGAAGCAGTTTGATTTTCTCCTCTCTCTAAAAGAGGAAAGCTTTAAGTGATGTTTATCTGACAGGGACAGTTTTGTTGGTCCACCAGGTCTTGACTGGTTGTCTGGGGTCCCATTTTCACATGACTTTTTCCTTCCATATGTAGGTTGATTATATTACATTGATTATGCTCAGAAATGTCTATTGGAATATTAGTGTCTGCTATTTAGACTGGAAATTAAATGAAGTGCAGTTTCAGACAAAGTGCTGCATTTCTCTTACTGCAAAACATCAAAACAAAGTAAAATTGCCCTAAATGTCCAGCAGGCAATGTGGAATTATACATTTCCTATATAACGACACATGTAACAACCACTGAGTTTTCCTAGTTCGGTTGAGAACAATTCAGCTCTGAAAGAAACATTTTAACTGGGCAATTTCATAATTTCTGTAAACATCAAGAACTTCATATAGCTTTTGCTTAGTGAAATAACAGCTATGCAGTCACACATAGGTATTTTTTCTTACTTAAAGGGTCCATATTCTACATTTTTCTTGCCGTTTATCCTTGAGTTAATTTGTGTTAATATTTCATTTGTGTGGTTTTTATGTACCAAAACCATGGCTGTCCTGTACTGTGCTTCTTTCAAAAAGCAGTCTGGGATAAATCACTCCTTATAACTTCAGTGGGAATGGGCAGAGCTAAACTGCTGAAGGCTGAATATGTGGATATTTGGAAATGCACATGGTTTTGTGACATCGTGAATGCAATGCATTCTAAATGGGCTGTTTTTGCAGCTTTGTTTTAATATATGAATTGTATGGAGTGGGGAGTGAATCTATTGAACATATCAACCTCTTTTATCTCCAAAAAATGAGGAAAAGTCTATTTTACTCGATCGTCCCTTGTCCCTGTATCGTGACTAGCAATATTAGGGTGTAGCTACAGCATTAGACTGGATAATATAAAGTACACCTTTGATTTAAATATGGCACTTTTATAAGGTTGAAAAGCCTAATGAACTGAAAATAGAGATATTATCACATTAATACAAGGCATATTTTGTGCCCCTCTTTATTTTTGCTATATTAAAAAATCTATTAAATTGAGACACCAAAATATCATATGGAAACAAATAAAATATAAGTAATCATTGCACATCTACATGGTTAGAAATAAAGGTTCCGTGCAGGTACATTTATTGTTCATCAAGGTACAAACAATGTAAATGTTCCCTCAAAGGTACAACAGTGGTTTTAAGGTCCAGTTGTGAACCGTAAATAAGTTTTTCCAGGTGAAAAGTACATATTTGTACCTTTTCATAATCAAATGTTTTAAAACAGAACACTACAGTAAAAAGCCTGGAATCGAGACGGGACGTGGAGGCAAAACAACTTAGAAAATATTATTATTTCAATGGATTGTGGTACAATTATGTTCGTTGACTAAAGGTACTGAGGTGTACCCTTGAGGGTCCCACCCCAGTGACAAGAAGGGTACTGCTCCAGTAAAAGTTTAGTACCTTTATTTCTGGGAGTGTGCTTAGACAAACATCTACAAGTTGGAAATGTTTTAATATATGTACATTTTTCTGATGTATTCACAACCAAATAATTTTTTTTATTTAGTTTTGTTAAAAATCCCAAAAGAATGGAGATAATATGATAAATTAAGTGCTAAAATCACTTTTAAAACATATGGTTTGATGGATGTCATTTTTTTCGTAACGTTTTTGCTCAGGTAAACTCAGAAAACATATATATGAAAAAAAGCATTTCAGATGTGTACAATAATGTGTCCATTGCAAAGTAACAGTAAAGAAAAAAGAAAAATCCCCAAGTGTCCCCAAGCTTTTGACATGCGGCGTGAATTAGAATATATCACAAGACACGCATGCACACGAAAGAAAAGCTCAACCCAGCACTCCTCACACTGGAGCATATTCACTGAGAGCACCTCAGGGTCACCCTCGAGAGGAGAGGAGCTTCGTTTGAGGCTCGGTACATTTCCACAAGGAGAGGATGAGAGGTTTAATGGGAAAGCAAAGCACAGCGGTCCCTCAAACTCTACAGCCCAACAAAGAGACCACCCCTTCAAACCTTCTGAGGATTATGCACAGCAAATGGCCGGAGATGAATGTATGCAGGGGTGTGAGTGTGTGTGTGTGCACGCGTGACCTCAAAATGGTGGCGGCCCAGTGCTTTTCTTTAACAAGCCATGCTCTAATGATGCGCTCCTTTGGACCAAAGGTTTCTATCAGGAACAACACACACCAATTACTCCTCAGGAGACTAATGACCACTCTAATCTGCATATTATAGTGTACACATGCACGGCTTCTTCATACCCATGTATGAGACCTGGAAATAAGCACTCTGGGGGGATATTATGGTGGGGGTCATTTTACATGGAAAATGGCTCACAGCTGTCCTCAGTACTTCTTGCAAAACAAATCCAATGTAGTTTGATTGGTTTATTGTTCCAACACAAAATGCCACTGAGAGACGAATTCTATCTATTGTTTAAAATTTCTGCATAATTAAAGGTGAATGACTGTGGATATTTTACCTCAACAGCAAAAAACATACACCCTTCCCTTCATCACTCCTTCAGAAGCTCATCCCCCCAAATTCATGTCCAAGGCAAACAACACTGGGCTAGCTAAAACTTTTCTTTGATCTTCATGGTCACAAAACCCTTCACAAACATTGCACAGACCATGACTAACTCTAGCGCAAACAACAGCACAGCAACCAGTTCTAACCAGTTAGGATTAGCTATCATAAGCTTCAGCAAACAGAACAAAAGAATACAAAACAAAAAAATCTTGGTTCTGTGAAACAGCAAAAATAAGTTAATGCTACCCACCTGTCAAGAAACAAAGCAACCTCCTCATCCCTTTTCATGCCTTTCAACTCTCGATAAAGCTGAAGTCAGATTCTTTCACATCAGCTTCTTGTTCAAATTTTTCTGTTCTACCATAAATAGTGCAGCAGTTACACTTTTTTTTCCTGCAACTGACGTTCTCCACATTTAACAACCTTTTCCAACTTCTAAAATGTCTACACTGAATAGCCAATAGTTTTGTAAGCCAGACTTCTGCATTCCTTATAAAATGAGACACTCTGGAGCAGCTGAACATGAGCCTAAGGTCACCAGGCCAAGTGCCAAGTGTTGGCTTGTAAAGTGTAAAGATGTAGAAGTGAGCCAGCAGCAAGAAGGTTGCAATTCAAATCCCAGGACTGACTTGGTATTCTTGGTTGTGCTCTTGAGCAAAGCACTTAAGCCCCAGCTGCTCTAGGTGGTGCTGTTCTGCTGTGATACTGGTGATGCTGTGTTCCTCCCCGACTGGGCACAGTTAGGCAGCAAAATTAAAAATTTCCCTTTGAGGGTTGATAATGTATAACAAAAAATAAAGCCCCTCCAGCATTGCGCTGTAGAGCAGGAACTACGTTCAGAATGACAGAGCTCCATCCAATGCCTTTAAAACACAGGTGCACAACTCTGTCCTGTCCTGGTAGTGTTCAGTACAGTTGTGTAGCTCCCCTATTCAAACACACCCACTAAACCTGGCCATCAACAGATGAGTTTAATCAGGTGAGTTTGAGCAAGTACATCACCAAATCGTACAGCTTTAGAATAAGTTGGGGTGGCCGAATGGTAGAAGAGGTTAGCCATATTCCGGAATTCTCTGGGTTCAAATGACATGACTCACTAGGCATACCTAGTTGTGCCCTTGGACAAGGTACTTAAGGGAAAGGCGCTTAAGAGCAAGTCCCTTGGACCCACTGCCCCAGGTGGCACTGCCTTGTTGGAGATACTGTGGTGCTGCCAGATTGGTCATAGTTGAGCAGCAAAATATGACAAATCAAATTTTTCTTTTCTTTTATTTTCAGTTTAGCTTGTTTTACCAGCTGCACTGCACATGCTAGAGCATAGTAGATCTAAAAAGGGTGAAATGCAGAACTTTCTGGCTGTATATATCAAAATAACAGCTACTTAACATAGTTACATCTACTGATGCTTAGCAACAGGGAGCCATGCAGCCTCAAGCAGCTCTTACCAGATACAGCAGTGTTGCTGGAGTTTTAAATACTGTGTCCACTCACTGTCCACTCTACTAGACACACCTACCGTGCTGGCCCACCTTGTATGTGTAAAGTCAGAGACAGTAGCTCATCTGTTGTTTCACAGTTTGTGTTGGTCATCCTCTAGTCCTTTATCAGGATGCTGATGGCTGGATGATTTTGGTTGGTGGACTATTCTCAGTCCAGCAGTAACAATGCGGTGTTTAAAAACTCCAGCAGTGCTGCTGTGCTTGATCCACTCATTCCAGCACAACACACACTAACACAGCACCACCACATCAGAGTCACTGCAGTACTGACCACTGAACAACAGGATTAATGCTCCCAAAGAATGAGAAACAGATGGACTACAGTCTGTAATTGTAGAACGGCATCTATGTAGTCAGTGGAGCTGGTAAAATGGGAAAGGAGTGTAAATACAAGGTTGATATTGATAGTGTTAATTACATAAATGTAACCACCTTCAAAATATTTCTGACAATAATGTCCACTCACTTAATGCAGACATAGCTGTGGATTTACAGGGAACAGCAACCTGAGAAGTCTCCAGCACACACTCACTTGAGGCCTGTGGGTAGCAGAATGCCAATGTTGCTAATCTCCCTCCAGGGTCGCTAATGCAAACGCCACCTCACTTTTCTTATGCAAATAGCAGCACCACACACTAATGGTGCCGGACACGTCTGGGGACTCAGCCACTGCCAGCAAATATTAAAACGGATGGGAGAGAAAAAAGATTTACATTTGTCTAAAAGTAATTAAAGATACAGACCATGAAGAGGCAGGAAGATGTTACCATAGCAGAGTGGCCCTGTCAAAGCGGTGAAGCTGGAAAGGTTTATACACCAATCAGGCATAACATTATGACCACCTCCTTGTTTCTATGCTCATTGTCCATTTTATCAGCTCCACCTACTCTATAGGTGCACTTTGTAGTTCTACAATTACAGACTGTAGCCCATCTGTTTCTCTGCATACTTGGTTTGCCCCCTTTCATCATGTTCTTCAGAGGACCCCCCCGGACCCTCACAGAGCAGGTGTTATTTGGGTGGTGGATCATTCTCAGCACTGCAGTAACACTGACACAGTGTTGGTGTGTCAGTGTGCGTTGCGCTGGTACGAGTGGATCAGACACAGCAGTGCTGCTGGAGTTTTAAACACCTAAGTGTCACTGCTGGACTTAGAATAGTCCACCAATCAAAAATATCAAGCCAACAGCGTCCTGTGGGCAGTGTCCTGTGGGCAGTGTCCTGTGACCGCTGATGAAGGACTAAAGGATGACCACCACAAACTGTGCAGCAGCAGATGAGCTATTGTGTCTGACTTTGCATCTACAAGGTGGACTGACAAGGTAGGAGTGTCTAATAGAGCGGACACTGAGTGGACACCAGCAAAACTCCAGCAGCACTGCTGTGTCTGATCCACTCGTATCAGCACAACGCACACTAACACACCACCACCACCATGTCAGTATTACTGCAGTGCTGAGAATGACCCACCACCCAAATAGAACCTGCTCTGTGAGGGTCCATGACCACTTCATGACCACTGAAGAACAAAGTATGCAGAGAAACAGATGGACTACAGTCTGTAACTGTAGAACTACAGAGTGCAACTATACAGTAAGTGGAGCTGATAAAGTGGACAATGAGCGTAGAAACAAGGATATAATAATAATGTTATGCCTGAGAGACAGGTAGTGAGACACATACAACGATAACAGCAGATAAAGGAAGACACAGCATGAAGTTACCTGGCAAGAGCAGTCTGCTTCACTTAAGACTACACAAGGAAAGATCAGCAAAGGCAATCAACTCAGTGAATTAATTCACTCAATTGCCTCGTCTAATGAAAGTTGTAAAAGCACACTGCAAGCCATGTCTTTATCGATTCCCCTCACTACTGTGGCTGCATGCTTATAGGACACAAAACGAGACCTAATAAACCCTTAGAGCTCGAGGCTTTAGGGACTGCTTCCTCATGACTCATGAGTGTAGTTGCAGATAAAGAACAAGGTAATTTGCAATGTTATAGGTAACAGATCAGAAAATGATCGGCTACAGGGAACTGCTGGTGGGAGAAGCGCTGTCGTGATGTAAGTGTATGGGATGAGTCAAAAAAGTTTTAAAAAAAGACAGTTGATTCATCATGTTCGCTTCGACACGCCAGAGGATCTGCCATCTGCCAGGCCAAGCTAAGACAAAACGTCTGCCAAGTCGTGGCAGGAAATGGCAGCAATACAACAAAGAACTGCTGCTTTGCTGATACCTGTTTAGCACCATCCCCTGCTTACAGTAAGCCTTGCAGATGTTAAATCAGAGCCAATCTGGCAAGACTGTAGTGTCCCACTACTGCGCTGGAGCTACGAGGCTAATATAGCAAAGCAATGTATCTTATACAAAAACAGTGAGCATCGGGTCAACTGCATGCCTAAATCATTATATACTTAAGTAATAAAATAGGCTTGCTTAAAGAGAAATTCTATTGATTTTCCTGCAAAGTTAAATGATTAAGATGTAAACAAAGTACTTCAGAATGATTTGGTGTGAAATGCTCTGTTCTAGGGAAACTTAACAAGTCTGAATTTTTTACAGCGGTGCCTCTCGAATTCCCCCACAGACAGTGGCACCCACAGAAATGTTTCATAGGGGTGTCTATTTTGTCTATTTTGCTGTTGTAGTACACACATTAGTTGAAAAATAGGTCAATATGAGAGTTAAAGAACTTGTAATGGTGAAAAAGGGGAGAGCGTGTGGTAGAAGAGTTAACAAGGATTCCTGGCTTCTTTGGAGGCACACAGACAGGAATACACTCCATGCGGGGTAGAAGACGTATTCAATGATAGGTCTCCCTCTTATCTCACCATCACTGTCCAGATAACTCAGTGGATAGTTACAGCAGACCGGAGGCTGTGCTACAGCAGCTCACCATCTTGCATGGAGGGCTACAACTCCCTACTGCACTGCATGTGCAGTAGTACAATACATGTAGGCAATCATTACAGACTGCATACTTTGGGTTCTGATTTTACAAATAATGTTACTAATTATGTGATGTGCATTTGATTGTGCAGTCTTTCACAGAGTGACAAATCCCTCCTCATCTTTACTTCTGAAAGACTCAGCCTCTCTTTTTATAACCAATCATGTTACTGACCTGTTACCAATGAACCACCAGGTGTTTTTTAGCATTAAACTTTACCAGTCTTTTGTTGTCCCCATCCCAACTTTTTTGGAGCGTGTTGTTAGCATCAAATTTAAAATGGGCAAATATTTTTCAATAAACAAAATTTCAGTTTCAACATCTGATTCGTTGTCCTTGTACTATTTTCAATTAAATATAGGGTTTATATTATTTGCACATCATTGCATTTTATTTTTATTTATATTCTTCACAGCATCCTAACTTTTTTGGAAATGGGGTTGTACCTTTTTGCTTTCCATTGCTGCAGTATAGTTTGGTACTGACTGCCTCTCAGTGAACACGGCTCCTGTGGATTTGGGGATTCATGAAGGTGAATGTGAATTTGAGGGGAAACTGAATCTGATGCAAGTATGCAATTCTTTAACTGGGTGCCACTGTCCATGAGGGAGTCTGAGAGGCACATAGACATCTGGTGCTGAACTCTGAGCTCAGCTGAGGCAGCCCAACTCTATGATCCCTTACAGCTCAGTTGATGGAAGATCATTTTCTCAGGAAGCTCCTAAGCCTAAACTCATAAGCTTGAAATACAATTCTCAAAACTATCATAAAACTATCATGTTTCTCAGGCATCAGGCAGCATATTCATAACCATTTGTGATGAAAAAAGTGTAAATTGTTGCCTTGCCACTGAGTGGACTATTAAAATGAGGCATAACTTTTCACTTTGTATTGTTTCAGTGCTGCACGTATGCACGTGTCCACGACCATGATTTATCAGGGTTATATACATACATACATACATACATACATATACACACACGCACGCATGTGCACACACACAGACACAAACACACATCATCTAAACTGCTTATTCTTCTGGGTCGAGGTAGGGTGCTGGTGTCCATCCCAGCTGTCACTGGGTGGAAGGCAGGATGGGTTATAAGTGAAATTTATTTTTTTTATATATGACATTATCATGAGAAGCAGATAACCTCTAAGACTGAACTTCTGCAAGCATAGAAACATTTCCCTGTAGATTTCACTGACAGATTGAAAGCAAGTCTCTCGAAAAAGAATAGGAGCTGTAATGAAGGTACAAACTGTGGACACAATAAAAATCAAGAAACTTCAATTATATGAAAGTTTCTTTTTATAAAGCCAGCTTTACTAAAAGCACAGCTGTCTTTTACCGATCCAGCAACAGGAGCCCACAAGCCATTAGTGGAAGCCCACTAAGTAACATAATAGCGTGTATGGTGAGAAGGAGAAAGTTCCCGACAGACTGAGCGCTAGGAAGAGATCAAAGACACAAAGGAAGATTAAACATACACACATACGTACACACACGCAGAGACAGAGAAAAGGAACATAATGATAAACAGGGCTTGATTGTGCTCATTTGGCTTCTTCTTTAGCTTAATTACTAGTCGCAGCTTTGCTAGCAGGGAGGAGGCTGGATGTATAGTGCCTCCTGCTGGATGGCCCAGCTGTTTGAGTAATGTTCATGAAATGGGCTTGGAAATGAAAGCAGCAGGTTTACAGCATGCCTAAATCTAATCCCGCCCGTGGGGGTCTGGGCTGCAGCTCGGTGCAGAGTTAATGGTCTTATAACATTGAGGGAAAGCTTGTATTGCAAAATAGCACTTCATAAAGGAACAATCTGTGTAGATAAATGTACAGAGTAAAGTGCTGGTTTGATAGATTTGCTAATGTGGTTTATCACACTGTATAGTATTATAGAAACAAATAGGGCAGAATTCAATAGCTGTGTGATGTACAGTGTTGCAAAAGATAGAGTTTCTTTTGTTTATTAAATTTCCAGTTAAACCAGCCATTAGTTCTAGATTTTCTGAGTCCATGTCAGAAACAAATCATATATTTTGTAAAAATTATACAATTATACAAGCAACTACTCTAGCAGGCCTTAGCTGTATTTTTTCTCATGTGCATATGATAGCTAAAGAAAAGGAAAAGTCATGAATTTCTAAAACAGAAGCTCAAAAAACGACTAGCTACAGAGAAAATGGGACTCTTAACAACCATGTAAGACTTCCAAAACTGTCCCCATCAGATAAACAGGACTTAAAGCCTTTATCTTTGAGAGAGAGGAGAAAATCAAGCTTCAGATGTGAAAATATCTACAGGTGTTTCTGTCCATCCTTCCACTGTGAGAAGACAACTCTGCACTATGGGTCTGAAAGGATGAGTAGATGACAAGAAGTTCTTATAGAGAAAAAAGAAAAACACAATGTTTTATGTTCTAATGCATCTCAGATGTAGAGCAAGGATCTCTGAAGAGTCTAAATTTGAGATCTAACAGAAATCAGCAATCATGTCACCCAATCATGTCTCCAACCATCTGTCAAGCATGGTGGAGTATCATTGTAACTTTGGGAATGTACAACTATATCTGGAAATGATGTGTTTTTCACTAAGAGAATCATGAAAGCTGAAACGTACGCATTTTAACAGAGGTGGGAACAAGTCACTAAGTTACAAGTAACAGGTAAGTCTCAAGTCTTCAAATTCACATCCTGAGTCAAATCCCTAGCTAAGATAGTTGATAGTTTACAGGCGAGTTTCAAGTCAAGTCCCAAGTCAATATTCCTAATCTTCGAGTCCTAAACAAGTCAGTCTGCATTCTTCAGCTAATTTATGGCCATAACATTTAATATAGGTAACAGCACTGTGCCCCTTTAATGACAGCAGTTAGCAGTGTACGGCTGTATAGTCACTTTATTATTATTATTTTTCTAACTTTATTATTATTATTCCTCCAACTAAAATACAAGATCTATAGTATACAGATAACCATGACAGGCATACTGGTATACAGAAAGAGCAGTGCACTACTTATGAAAAGAATTTTAAACACTGACGAACTTAAAATTATATACATATTTGAAGTTCATTTTTTTATCATTGTTGGGGAACATTGGGCACACAGGCCTAAAATAAAAACTAGGTCAGCCAGCTAAAAACAACCTCTAGTTTGGATTGAATTCAGCTGACAACAGTTTATACAGAACAAAGTTTATAGAAAAGACAGCAAAACGGTAGTGATGTACAAAGCTGAAATTGACTTTTTTTGCCAGCTTCTTGTTTACACTTTCCATTCCACCTTAAATTGTGCAGCAGTTACGTTCCCGTGCCTAACTGCTGCACCATTTAAGGTAAAACAGCAAATTCCAATATGAAGCTGGGCAATAAAAAGTCAAATTCAGCCTCGTACTGAATGTTGCGCTTGTTTTAGCTGCAAAAAATCTGTCGAATAATGAGAGCTATATACTTTGTTTTCCGACCATGAAGAAAATGGTCAGTTCGCCTGGTAAGTTTCTCCAGTAAGACAGGAGCTTAAGTGCTCAGTGAGGGTGTACTGATGTTGTTGACACTTTCCAGCTTACAGAGGTGAACTTGAGCTTTGTTTCTCTTGTCTCCCGAAATAAAATTAACCGAGTGTAAGTACAGTAACAGACATCTAACGACATTACTATTAATTATATTTATGGCAGGAAACAAATGAATTCACATTCTCTCCACTGGGTAGAGTCCCATCTGCAGTCAGACTCTCGTTTCTTCCACTTTGTGTCTCGAGTCTTTACGAGTTACGAAGTCAGAGTCAGAGTCAGAGTCTTAGTTACTGGTACTGAAATCAAAGTCCCAAGTCTTTCTCGATTTTCTCGAGTCGAGTCTAAAGTCATCAAATTTGCAACTTGAGTTGGACTTGAGTCCAAGCCAAATGACATGAGTCCACACCTCTGAATTTTAAAACAGTATGCGATACTATGTGAAAAATAGTTTGATTAGGAAGAAATAAATTTGACAGAAATATAACAACCCCAAAGCGAACTGCTGAGAAGATCGAGATGTACTTATCAAACAAAGCAGCTGCTGGTGTTCTCTGGAGGAACTGTCAACCACACAGTCCAGATCTCAACACCACTGAATGTGTTTGTATCGTCAAAAGCAGAAAGCGCAATCGTCTTCTAAGACTGAACTTTTAGAGGTGTTAACGAGAGGCATGGAAAAACATCCCTGAACACTTCACTAAAAAGCAAGTTTCCTGAAAAGAACAGAAGCTGTAATAAATGTATGTAAGTGTGGACACACTAAATGCTGAAAAAATGACCAGAAAGATAACACTATAAAACTCACTTCTCTTGCTAAACTTTTCCTTTAATACACTGCAATCACTTTACAAGCTGAAGCACAGGAAGCTGCTAGTCAGTCCCACTCCCCATGAGTCAATTTAATCAAAGCAGAGAGAGTCAAAGCAGATCAGAGTCCATGCTGACCGCACAGGTCTTGGAATGGACACCATTTGGAAACTTCCTCTCTCTGCAAGCGTCCTGCTCTTAGATATCCCTCATTACAGCTTAGTCATGAGCGCTACAGTGTCTATTAGCGAGAGGAGGCACAGTCTTAATAGGCTATAGATGAGGGGGAATGAGCAGAGGTGGCTAGCAGGCACACACAAAGAGAGGGGCTTTCATTTGGGGACAGGAACAGTGGCTTCATGTCATTCTAACCTTTGACAGGGCCATAGGATACTGATGGTAGACTTCAACAGGTCTATAGGGGTCTTAAAGTTACAAATCTAATTTGTGTGGTGGTTGATCAGTGTCTGAAATCTAAATTTGCCCTGAAGCTATGAGGCTAATGCAGATAAGTAATAACAGAAGCCACCAATTATTCTAATCCATCATCAGCTTCCATTATTTGTTAATGCTGAAATATGAGGTCCACTTTGGACATCAAAAATGTCTTGGCTGATAAACACTTGGGGTAAAGAGGAAAACTGCATAACTTCACTGAACTGTCATTTTAAGAGACACAGTCAAACCTTTCACAGTCACAAATATATTTCAGTTTATTAGTCTGTTTGATCTGTGTGGTATCTGAGCAAGAACACCATTCAGAGTAGTAGCTTTGGTTTTGTCATAACCGTTATACTGGTATGCCACAAATAAGCGCAGATAACATAACATACAAACAGTGCAGACCAGGCTAATGTTAACCCATTTAGCTGAGAGGCTAAGTCAGGGAAGTTCAATGTTACCTTTCAAATGAAACTGAGAGCGCATCACCTCCCGCTGTTCAGACCTTTGAAGTCAGAAGTAGCCCACTTTGCTTTCAAGGCAGTGGACATAAAGGAATGGGGTTAGGCTTAGTCTAACATGGACGCCAGCCCAATTGATGTGCTTCTGTTTCCTGTCTTATCGCCTGAGGAGCGGCCTGACTTGATCAGCTGCGTCCGACCAGGGCTGCAGTCTGGGTCTTGTGTGTGAACCAAGCTATGGACCAGCTGATTCGGAAACACGAATGGCTGTAATATATTCCAAATTCCAGCAGTGTCTATTGTGTGTGTGGTATGAGTATACGGGACACACGTATGAGACACATGACTTGAGAAATTAGACAAAGCTGAAGTTGGCTTTTTATGTGAATTTCCCATTGCACCTTAAATGGTACAGCAGTTATATTCAGATGGCTGCTATATTTAAGGTGGAATGGAAAGTTCAAGCAAACTGCTACTAAATCAGAGGGTCTTCAGTCTTGTAGAAATTCAGAGGTAAAATAATAGTTAGCACAGTTTAGAAAGTAACATTGACATATATTTATTCGTAAATTGTTGGGTTTTGTTTTTACAATTTCACACAGTACAAATATTTCATACTTAATTTGGTTGTTAAAAACTGTCCTTATGAAAGTGTGAAGGCACAGCCTAGAATAATAGGTCACTGTTAACCTGCAAAGTGGGATTACTTAAGCATCTATTTGATTTAAAAGGAAGAAAGAAAACCAGCACAACACACATGCTACTACCATGTCAGTGCAACTGCAATGCTGAAAATGATGCACAATGCAAATGACACCTGCTCTGTAGTGGTCCTGTGGGTACTCTAACCAGTGAAAAGTAGGGTAAAAGAGGGCTACAAGGTACACAGAGAAACAGATGGACTATAGTATGTAACTATAGAACTGCACCTGTGACAAGAAGACCTGATAAAATGAGTGCATACAAGGTATATGTACTTACAGTGGCCGGTTGGTGTATAATAATTTAATTACACCATGATACTATTCTTGCCCATGCTTCATGTACATGTTGATCTCTAATTCATTTAGGTTTCAAAGGTCAGGAAGGCAGGCTTGTGATCTTTACCCAAGTACAACACTCAGAAACACACACACACACACACATACATACACACACACACACAGCTGTTTGCATTGTCAAAGTGCAACCCACTGTGGTCTTTACCGTTTTGTGCCAGAGCCGTCTAGGCTGTGGCACCCTGTCAGTAGCTCATAACCCAGTCTCTGTCATCACCCACCCACTGTCTCATAACCCTTGATGGGCTGACACCAGGCCAAGGTCATTCATAGAACGAGGTCGGCACCTGACACCGCAGCCCTGATGAGCCTTTGTTGCTTTAACCTCGCTCCATTTTCGGGAGGAGGCTGAATTTTGAAGAGTCCCACCATTACAGCTCCACCACATTCCGTTGCCGTCACATTATCGCACCAAATCAAGGCCTGATTGCGCTGTGTGTTTTTGCCAAGACAATGTGCCCAAATTACCATTTGAAAGCCCAATCAAAAAGTACTTAAAGAATGCGTAATTATGTAGACAATCAATAGCCCCCTCCCCAGTCAGCCTGGATCTCGGGGGAAAATCAGAAGCAGCACCCCTGACATTTCCAATAAAGAGCATGAATAAGAAATGAAAGGCATGCCAGCCTTCTAGCCCTTGTTCTCCCCATCAAACTATTCCCCAGCCTGCTGTTTAATGATTTTCTAAAAAATCAGGCCAGGATGGAGAGCTAATTCACTGATCGGGATGCCGGGAGCACAGGCCAAATATTTCATTTGCTAATCTAAAAACAAGCCAGCCAGCCCCTTCTGGACACCCTGTCCAAATGACACTCCTGCTTTCCGGGCGGACGCATTTTATTTATTCATTTTTTTAAAAGTGTGACTGAAGCATTTACAAGACAGCTGTGCACTCTTGCTCCTGATGGGACGGAAAATTACCCTTCAAATGCCTCTAAAAAGGGACGCTAACAGCTTGGCGGCTTAGCAGCTGCGATAAGCACGTCAGATGTTTACCTATTGATAAAGGCTAACCTGGTCAGATGTGTATCTGGTTACGGAGGGTCACTGCCCTTAACTGCTGTTCATTTGCGATACCAAAGGGAAGCGCCACGGGAGACCATATGGCAGAGTCGCCTCAGGCTGCTGACATTAGATCAAACACCCCCCTCTACATGCACATTACCCATATTAATGATGACACTGCTGGATTTAGTTTTGTAGGAAAGACACAGCGTAATATTTAAGAAGTAGAGGTGAAGACTTCGGGCTTGAATCCCTCCAGAAATATCCGAGGATATCCTAAGACTGATTCATGGCCATAAAGACAGTCACAGCACACACTAAGCACACACATAACGTGAATTTACAAAAAACAACCTTTATTTATTTAATTTCCAGTTAAAACGGCCAGTGAGAACAAGTTGTTCCTTTTATTTGGGAATATATCTGAAGAGATTAGATCATTAGAAAAACCATATAATACATACACATGGAAAGCAAAAGGAAAATAAGTGAAAAAATAGAAGTGGGTGTTCTCAGAACAATGGACTGACCACTCCAGAGTCAGGGCCTCAACATCACTTAAGGCATTTGGGATTATTTGGGATCAACAGAAGCAGAAAATGCAACCAACTTCCCAGACTGAACTTTGGTGGTGTGGGGAAACAACCCCATATAAAAGCAAGCCTCCTGAAAAGAATGGAAGCTGTAATAAAGGCAAAGAGTGACACACTAAATACTAAAATATGTGATGTTGAGGCTTCAGCATAATTCTCTGTTAAAGATGATTTCTGCTTTGTTCCTGACTTAATAACTTGACTGTAAATTAGGGAAATGAAGCACCGCACTGAACGTTCAGTAACATCAGTGATTGCACTAAAGTGACTTCCATAATAATATCAAGACCTGCATATTTCACCAGCCCTTCCTTAGACAGACATCAAATGAACCTGTCATATTAAACGCTACGCTGCTGTCGGAAGCTCCATTTTGGTCGTTTTTCAGTTTTTGACAAAGTTTAAAACTGCGTATTGTCCTTTACACTGGGTGTGAATTTTATGATGAATGGAATAAAAGAAATGGCCCAGAATGAATTGGAAAAAATTCTGGTTCCATTGCTTTGCATCAGAGTTATTTAAGTTATTTTGGAGACATAAGGTTTTGTTCAAACAGCAGTGACTAGCTTGTTTAATAAACATTTTATTAGCTGCCAGCTACCATGGTGAGCAATCAGTAACCAATTATTCTGATTAATCAGAATAATGCATTGTTTTCATAAAAATTCTTAGGTAAGCTAGCATGGCTAGCAGTAATCAAAGGTCAACCACTTAAATTAAACATGACTTCGTTTGGATAATTCCCATGAAAAGTAAAAAAAAAATCATGTTTCATTAAACCATCACAAAATGACTTTCTTTTTTCCCCCTAAAGTGATGGTCTTAACAAGGCGAGCATAGCTAACGGTACACCAGGTCTAATAATTCAAAACGCTAATACTGAAATGGACTGCGACAGCCTGCTTGCCTGCCTGGCATCCATCCAAAATGCATGATTGTGTTGCGTTTATCAATTTATGGTCACATGGTAATTAGCCTACATTCAGTGCAGCTAAAATGAATCCCTGGCTCCAGCTCTGATAGGCTCTCCATGCTTCTGAGTTTGGACAGTTACAGGCTATAATGGTGATCTGCTCTTTAAGAAGGCAATTTCTATCTACTTTTCTAGTTACAACAGTTCTGCAGGGCTCTGCTATTTGCTAGGAAAAAGGAAAGGAGGGAGAGAGAGAGAGAGAGAGAGAGAGAGAGAGAGAGAGAGAGAGAGAGAGAGAGCGGACAGCGGACAGATAGAAGCCCAATGGGCCAGTTAATAATCCCCCAGCCAGAGAGGGCTTATTTAAAGAGCCTCCGGATGTGCAGCAGCCTGATTAAGATCTCATCTGAGGGAGAAAAGAAACCTCTGCTGCTTACAGATGGAGAGAATGGTCAAAAAAAGGAGATAAAGAGGAAAAAAAAGTGCGCTTTTCAAGCTAAATGTCTACGGACAAGACGCATTCTTGATGTCTACTGTAAGGCAGAATCTGCTGATATAAGTTGCGGATGCTGATAAAGAAGCGAGGCTCATTTAAAAGCCCCTGCTTTGTGTTGAGGCCTATTGAGCAGGCGAATTCATATTCCAGCCTCCAGAATAGTTTTCTTTTTTTTCCCCCCATCCCTCTTTTCTCTCTCCAGTCTTGTTAAAGGCAGCGGTCAGTCTGGACAAGGTCAGGCTTTTGACAAATCACTTCCATTAATTTTGCTTTCCTCTACTTTCTGACTCAAACGCGCCAGCCGGCTTCCTTTCCACAGCGCTAATGGCCTTAACACCTTACATGGCCATCAGCACACACTTCTGCTTGGTAAGTTTCCGAAAAATAAACACACACACACACACACACACACACACACACACACACACACACACATCTGGTTCGCAGCGCTGTGTACGCAGGGCTTTGAAGTAGCAAGTGTGTAGGTAGAGGTAAACACGCAAACTGCTCAGGTTTTTTTTTATCAAATCAAATCCTCCAGCAGCCCAGAGACAGAGGAGAGTGAGAGACTCCAGGGATTAGAGCACAACCAGCCAGCAATAAAATGAGATTATTTTGGAGGAAAAAAAGCAGAAGAATGCACGCAGACACACACACCGCTCCTTGTAGGAATAACACTCCGAAGACAAATAAGCACGAAGATAAAAACCAACAGTATGTTGATTCCAGTGCGTGGTGAAAGCGGGTGCTCACAATGCCAAAGCTGTAGCCGTTCTAACACACGGAGCACGACGCCGGAACAACACTCAAACTTTTATCTATAATCCTGTTAGAGGGGAGCTTTTAACCACCTAACTCGTACATGTATACAGTGGAACAGTGAAATGACAATGTTGTCTACCTATGTCAGGAGAGAGCAGAGAAGCCTGCAGTCACTTGAAAAAAGATTGCTACACAGCCTGAAAGCAGCCGGAAAAACAGTTAGAACACGGAGAATAAAAGACAATGAACTGCACCGCAATCATCTCTGTTCTTACACCCCACGCAAAACTCCCCTGCTACACAATAAGCTCAGAGATTGGCACACAAACATTTAGACAAATCAGAACTCTCCTGGAAGAGTCAGACGAAACGCAAATACAGTACCCTGACAGTAATTTAGCTTGTCATGTTTGGAGAAAGAATGGATGCATGTATGATCCCAAGAACACCCACAGTGAAGTACGATGGTGGGTTTACAGAGAAGCCCTCTCTGCTTCTCTGCAAACAGTCTTGGGCCATTACACATCATCGAAGAAGCATTAATGGTGCGACCACACAGATAAAGGGGAGAATTTCAACTTATCAGTCAAGAAACAGAATTTGGGGAGAAGATGGAGATGGAAGATGGAGATATTTCAACAAGACAATGATCCCAAACACACAGCTGAAATAACTGAGTGATGTCTTAAAATAGGTGAAGTCAGCCTCCCTTGCTTTATTTCGTTTTGGTATCACAAAATCTTATTTTAAATAGCAGAAAGTTATGCCGTCTATCTTTTGTCACTGGTTAGATAAAGAGACAGCAATCTGATGACATTTGCACAATGGATTAGGGATATGCTGTATCCAATGTTGTATCCCAGCTGACAGTTCACATCAATATGGCACTTCTGTCTTAGTTATGTGAAGGCTTTAAGCTCTGCTAATTTTACAGGGGAGTAAAGTTGTTGGATAAATGTTTGTTACTATGAGTCAAAACAAACTCTGATGGAGCCCTGATGTGTCTTGGTTCTCTTGTAAATCTTGCATTGAGGCAGTCGTGGGCTGGAGGTTAGAGAACCAGCCTTGTGACCAGAAGGTCACCAGTTTCGATCCCCTCAGCTGACAGTCCATGACTGAAGTGCCTTTGAGCAAGGCCCCTAACCCCCAATTGCTCCCTGGCTGTGGATAGGGCTGCCCACCACTCTGGGCAAGTGTGCTCACTGCCCCTTAGTGTGTGTGTTCACTAGTGTGCATGTATGTGGGTGTTTCACTGCATGGATGGGTTAAATGCACAGTAGACTAATGGTTCTGAATAAATGAAAGAATATTCTGTTTTTACCTTAGTGACTTGGGCAATATGATGTATTGTGTTGGAGCCCCGTTGACTTAATGTATTCATAGCGGCACGGTAGCTGTCGCCTCACAGAAAGAAGGGCATGTGTTTGATTCCCTGCATGGGTTTCCCGTTTCCTTCCACAGTCCAAAGACATGCAGTCAAGCCAATTGGACACTCTAAATTACCCCTTGATGTAAAAATAAATGTCTGTCTGTCTCCTCCCTCGTTTAGAGGCTTGACGCAAACCTCTTGACCGCCAATCATCATGCAGAGTTCTGGCCCAGGGGGAGAGACTTGAACTTTAAAAGCAGCCCAGCAACATTCCTGAGGAGGCTGGCATTACCCCTGTGCTCCAATCTGTTTTTGTGGGCTCCTAGTTGTAGTTGCTGTTGCAGACACATAAGCTTTGTGTTTTTTCTGCTCATGCAGTTGTGTGTGTCTGCAATAGTCTTGTCTGTGTCTTGATGGAGTTTTGTCCAGTTCATGTTAGCTTATGTTTTCCGTGCCTCACACTGTTAATCACACTAGCCTTGCTGATGTGTGGCTGTTTATGCTCTTTCTTTCTCTCTCTTTCTCTCTCTCATACGCTGCTGTGCTATCTTGGGGTTCTGGACAGGTTAGATGGGCACACCCATAGATTTTTACATCTCATAGCTCCCCGGTGTATAGACACCTTAGGTAAGGGGTGGGCGCCAACCCATGTATTAATGTTATGCGACAGGGAAGATAGATATTTTGCTTTGCTACTAGGTCAGGATTTCAATTAAAGAGCTAGGGTAATTTTGTTTTGTTTGTTTGTCCGGGTCCAGAATCCCATTCTTTGTGGCATATTTGCCTTTTTTTTTGTACATAGTATTATTTTGGAGGTCTCACTCAAGTCATAGCATGAGTGTACTTTATCCCTGTATCCCTAGCGCACAATAAATGAGAAAAGACAGTGTCTTATTCGTCTCTTGTTCCTTCCTAGTTTGTGCTGCAAACATCACATATAATATATTTTTATAATATATATATACAGTATCTCACAAAAGTGAGTACACCCCTCACATTTCTGCAAATATTATATCTTTTCATGGGACAACACTATAGAAATTAAACTTGGACATAACTTAATGTACAGCTTGTATAGCAGTATAGATTTAATGTCCTCTGAAAAGAACTCAACACACAGCCATTAATGTCTAAACAGCTGGCAACACAAGTGAGTGCACCTTATAATGATAGTGAACATGCCCGAAAAAGTATCAATATTTTGTGTGACCACCATTATTATCTAGCACTGCCTGAACCCTCTTAGGCATGGAATTCAGAGCTGCACAGGTCGCTACTGGAATCCTCTTCCACTCCTCCATGATGACATCATGGAGTTGGTGGACGTTAGACACCTTGCGCTCCTCCTCCTTCCACTTGAGGATGCCCCACAGGTGCTCAATTGGATTAATGTCTGGAGACATACTTGGCCAGTCCATCATCTTTACCTTCAGCAAGGCAGTTTTCATCTTAGAGGTGTGTTTGGGTTGTTATTGTGCTGGAACAATGCAGCGCACTTTCTGAAGGGAGGGGATCGTGCTCTGCTTCAGAATGTCACAGAACATGTTGGAATTCATGTTTCCCTCAATGAGCCACAGCTCCCCGGTGCCGGCAGCACTCATGCAGCTCCAGACCATGATGCTACCACCACCATGCTGGACACCATCTGAGCCAAACAAGTTTATCTTGATCTCGGCAGACCACAGGACATGGTTCCAGTAATCCATGTTCTTGGACTGCTTGTTTTCAGCAAGCTGTTTCCAGGCTTTCGCATGCATCAGCTTCAGAAGAGGCTGCCTTCTGGGACGATGGCCATGCAGACAGAGTTGATGCATTGTGCGGCGTATGGTCTGAGCACTGACAGGCTGTCCTCCCTCTTCTTCAACCTCTGCAGCAATGATGGCAGAGCTTATGCGTCTAGTGTTTTTGAAGCCAACCTCTGGATATAGCGCTGAACACGTGGATTCAACTTCTTTGGTTTACCCTGGCAAGGCCTGTTCCGAGTGGAACCTGTCCTGGAAAACCGATGTATGACCTTGGCCACCATGCTATAGCTCAGGGTGTTACTTATCTTATACATATATACACACACACACACACACACACACACACATATATATATATATATATATATATATATATATATATATATATATATATATATATATATATATATATATATATATATGTATGTATGTATGTATGTATGTATATATATAGTGTGTGAGTGACTATCTGTGTCTGTCTGTCTGCCCTGCGATGGACTGGCGACCTGTCCAGGGTGTATCCTGCCTGTGTATGACTGCTGGGATAGGCTCCAGCACCCCCCGCAACCCTGACGGAGAAGCAGCTTGGAAAATGGATGTATATATATATATATATATATATATATATAAATTATGATATTTAATGATGATTACTCTATGTATTAAGGTTTAATTTAAATTGTATACTCTAAATGTTACTATGGGAGAGGAGGGGGACAGGGAGGGTTAGGGGGTGTTTTTCAGTTTGAATGTATCTCTGTGGCAAATGTTAAAGTTGTATTAACAAATTCAGAAATAAAACTCATTTTTAAGTTCACAGTGCTGACTCAGTGCCCCCCTCCCTTCAAACCAGTAAACCCCTCCAGTGTGATTCACTCCTATGGCTACAAAAGCAGTCAAAAGATGCAGATGTCATACGCTGAAGAAGCTGAAGGTGCTTGAATGGCCAATCCAATCCCTCTGAACATTAATGGAGTATTTTGAAATTGTGAGTCTATCAGATGGCCCCTCGTAACCTTGGGGAGCTGAAGATGGTTTTCTAAGAAGCATGAACCAAAACTGAACCACAGTTCATTAAAAAGCTGATTACTTTTTACCATAGACCTCTCAAAGCTGTAACTACCAACAATGGCTTTGCAAATTTAACAATTTGTGGTATTTTCCTCCGTATCAATTTTGTCATTTATCTATGTTTAGGCACATGAATACAAACTTCTTGCCCATATTTATAAATCCAAAGTCAAGATGCGCATGTAAATCTGAAGAGGATATATTCACTGCTAGGATTAAGTAACAAGAACAACAGTGTCTGAATGCTTGTTTCCTCTTGCAGCATGTAGATGATCAAATAGCATGTTCACAAAGCCATAGAAGAAACTATTTTACCACATACAGCACAGTGCAGGGACAACACTGAAACTTTTATCTTTAATCCCATTAGCAGAGAAGGTCTTTAGCACTTGAACAGACACAATGACTAAAGCGCACAACTGAAAGATGAGATCTTAAGTGAAGCGCCAAAATGCTTTTTTAAAGGCCTTTATGAAGTTCCAGAGTTCCAGCTGCATAACCCAACACACACTCTCTCTCGCTTTATGGGCAGAGTCAAGCCGGTTTCCATGACGATACACCCAGCAAGAACCAATTGCCTCCACATCAAAGGTGGGGGGACTTAAAAGGGCCACTGCAGCAGAAAGAGTGAGAGAATGAGCGAGAGGGAGAGAAAGAAAGAAAGCACCTTATCTCCTCTCCTGATGCCAAAGCCCTTTACCAGGCATTACTTTCAGAGACGCCTCATCCGCAGAGCGCTCCTCAGTCCAAACAGAAATGCAGATGCATACTTTGCAGACATGTTTCTCGCATCATGGCCGGATGCAAGTCACCTACAGTCACCTACAGAGTGCTTTTTTTTCCAACTTGTTAAATTCAGGGAATAAACATTAAATGTCCAATTAAATTTGCTGAAATGTGTTCTCTGAAGATGATGTGTTCACTTATTTTCACTAAGAAAATCAACAAAACATCATTTGACCAGGGGTGCCAAAACTTTTGCATTCAACTGTATGTGACTTTAGAGACTTTATTTAAAATTTCAGTACAAGACCAACGATTTAGGAAGTCTTATGTTCATTACTTGCATAATCTAAAAACACTTTATTACAGAGTGGTGGTGATAGGAGCCTGATGTCTGAACACCTCTAAAAGCTTCCCCAGAGAGAGAATTATTAAAGCTAATGAAACTGTTAGGAACAAGTTGCCTGAGACATTGTTTTACATTAGTTTTGAGGGTTTAATTAATTCATTCCAGAAAGGTACATCCAGGTGTTGTAAGGCAAAATAGTACCTAAAAATGTATTTTTTTGGATTTACAACTGCCCTGCCATTTTCAACATTACATGTACAAACTCACAAGACTCGCTTTGGGTAATAAATAAAATATTAGTATTTTTGTGTTTATGTGGATTTCATATCAAACCAGTCTGAACAACTGACTGACTCACATCTCAATGACTAAATTGTGACAAATCGCCCCTTTAACTGGATGTATGATGAAAACAGAAATGAAAAAAAAAGAAAACACAAACAACTAAAAGTGCTGACTCAGTGCCCCTAAAGCATCCCCCTCATTTCAAACCAGAAAACCCCTCCAGTGTGATTCACTGCTGCTGCTACAATAGCAGTCAAAAGAACTATGCAGATGCTCATGTCATGCACTGAAGTTTAGCAATTGATGTGTTTGATGGGATCTAAGCCTTCTGCTCACTGAAAAGAGAAAACCATAAACAGTGACTGGATACTTGGAAGATGAGGAGGAGGAAACTGCTGTAATAACATGACCAGCACAATCACCAGATTTCATTTCCATCAAGATTCTGTGGGATGACACTGGACGGAGGAGGAAAATAAAATGATGGACGTTCTGTGGAGAGCAGTGAGGAATGAATCATCCTTCAGATAATTAAAAGTTCACTTAAGTATCACAAAAAGGTGCTAGTTGGTCATCAAGACTAGAGGAGAACCCACAAAAAACCAGAGGACAAAAAGCATGTCTCAAATCTTGTTTCTCTAATGATCACTGAGACACAGATAAAATGAATGTAGAGAAATGAAATAACTAGCTATGGGACTGAACAAGATTAAGCTTAAACCTAGACTAAATAGAATAAAGAAAATGAAATAACACAAGGTTTAAAACTGCTGTAAATAAAAGGTTGAGTGATTTGATTTGCTTCCTCAGAAATGACTATATAAAATGCAGACGAATCTAATGTCTGAAACGTTGTTTTACTATAGTTTTGAGAGGATTTGGTCTATTATTTTTAGATCTATGGTGGAGGAGTACAAGCGGGAAATTTCTAGGTAAAACTTATTTTTTCAGAATTACCACTAATTTACCCTCATCAATATTACACATAAAAACTCAGAAGACACGTAGGGTCACTGGTGGTTTTTGATATTAAATAAAATGACTATATCTGCCTGGTAGACACTGTGACCCCTGTTCCTGTCACCACCACCACAAAGAAATTACAGCTAGTAAGTTTCTCTACAATGAACCATTTCAACCATTTCATATCAAACCGCTTTGTACGACTCTATTTACATTTAATTGAATGAACTACACAGAAATGTATAGAAATGCAGAATGTCCAGCACTCAGTCATCTGCATTACGTTTTTTTTGGTGTTGCATACTGTTCGGAGAAGGCTAGACATTTTCCACCACAGCTAGTGGTCCCAATACAGGCACAGCAGGACAGGTTAAATGTGGATCACATCTGAATGCAGCCATATTTAACTCCCATTCCCTCTTGGAAATGCCGTCCTGAAAGCCTCTTAGCCATGAACAGGGCTGTTGCTCCTGAATGTGATAGAAGCTACACTGGTGCCTTCACCATGATTTTAAGAAAGGAGGGGATGGAAAAAAGAGAGTGACTCATGTGTAGGATAAGCCTTTAAAGGGCAGATATGGTGATGGCCACAAAGTCCAAGACAGCACAATTGACCCCAATCTGTCTGGGTGAGTAGAATGACCCCCCATCTCCCCCTATCACTCAGCACAATGCTAGCCAATGCAAGTATATTTGTCTTCGCCCTTCTAGTGCTGGGTGACTGAATTGGGGAAAAAAAAAAGTGTCCTAACCTTCGTTTTAACCTTTTGTCTATCCACCTATCTTTTTATCTATCTACTTATCTGTTATATATATTATATAATATATATATTAATTATTATTACAATAATGGAATAGCATTAGCACACTCGGCTAAAGTGTTTGGGAAACTGAAACTGGAGCGCACCGATTCTCTGATAAACACAAGGTGCGGTCACAATATCAGAACTTCCTGTTTACTGCATTTTAGTTTTGTTTTTGTCACATTGGTAACAGTAGCTGTCTTGCCAACTAACCTACATGTTTAACATTATTTTGATTATGTGTTTACATCTCAGCTGTGCGTGGATTGTCTGTTGCTTGGTAACAGACATGAGAGTGGATTGTTGACTTCGATCAAGCAAGTTAAGATTCTCTAACTGGAAACCAGACGCTGTAAGATAAGACAAAATTCCTAATTAAAGACAAGATTTGCTTCAATAAGATAAATTTGTGAGAAATCTTATCTTGACCTGTCAGATCTTCATTCAGGACAAAAAGCTGGGAAAAATACTTTTCAATGATGTCCAGAACACTCGCGTGGTAATGACGGGCATGATGCTTTGTCAACGACTTTCTTCATGACTAGCTGACAAGTAAACATGAAAAGACATGCAACCCCTGGTGAGTGCTGACATGACAACATGGGGATCGAATGTGTGGAGCTTGGCAACGTAAGTTAATTAATTTTAATCTTAAGATGTTCTTTTAAATCTTCAGTTTTTGCAGTTGTTGCTAATAGAAATGGCAAAATCTAAACTACACTTAATAGCTAAAATGTTAAGTTATTGTGAACTAAAAAACACGTATTGAAAGCATTTGGAAAAGGTGTTCCCAAACTTTTGGCCAACAGTGTACATACAGTACCACAACTACACTGTAATTATGACAATTTGCTCATGGGAGAGAAAAATATTTAAAAAGATATGATTTTCCACACTGTCACGAATGTCACCAGAGGAACAACGGACTCGATCTCGCAGAATCCTCTGGGAGATCACATGACTGTAGCTCTTACTACAAACCCTGATTCATACACGGACTTCATTTCCCAGAATACACAGGGAGATCAGCTGACCACTGCTCTCCATACACGATCCTATCAGCGTTCAAGATCATCTGAATTCTAAGGTGTATCACCTGTTTCTATGATCACATGACTATCAGTTTAGCTTATAAGCCTGGGCTTTAGCAATAGTTAGTTGTGAGGTATTGTTTCAATTGTTGTATTCCTGTGTATGACTTATTTTTCCCTGTTTTCTCTGACTCTGGTTTTTTATTTGCCCATTGGATTGTTTGCCCTGGATCTCTGTTTTTTTTTTTGTGCTTTGACCTTCTGCCTGTTTTTTGACTATGACTTTGGATTCTGTCTTCAACATTAAAGCCTGCTTGTTTTCCTTTATCAGCAAGCGTTTATATTCCGTGAGATCATTACACATGTAACGCAGAGCGATGAGGAGGCAGACGCATGTGTGGAGCAAAGCAAGATTTATTGGGGGCAAATCCAAAATCAGGGTCGAGATAGTTCAGGTTCATAGAGCCAATACAGATCAAATGGGGGACAGACGTGACAAAATAGAAACACAGAACACAAATCCAAACACTTCAAACTCTACACACGTCAAACCATACATCAAACATATCCAACAAAGACCAACAAAAACAAGGTGCAAACACAGGGATTAAATAGCACAAGGATGACAAGGGGCAGGTGGAAAACAGGTGGAAACAATCAGGGCGGAGTCAAGAAAACAAGGGGGCTGGACTAGGAATAAAAACAAAGAAATCATGCGGACTAAACCAAAACAGAAAAGCACATGGAGGAGAGGGAGGAGCCAATCGTGACAACATAGTTACTATTTGAAAATCTGGAAATTTTCTCCTAGTAAGAAGCAGTTGAGTAACCTGATCTCATTTTAGCAATCTAAATTAAATCTTTTTTTTTTTTGACTAGTCGTACATCTTCGGGAGCCCTCTCCACACACCTGCTGAAAAGCTGCACTCTGCTTTCATGCCATAACCAAATCTGATGAAGCCGATGGTAAATTGGCTCAGCAAGAGAGATTTTAATTAGCTAATGAATCGGTTTAATATTGTCATGCAATACACAAGAGACAGCCAGAGTGACAGAGACAGATGCTGCAGTGTGGAGAGGGGAGAGAAAAGAGGGAAGAGGGAGGAGGAGGAGAAACTGGACCCAAACTTGGTAGGAAAATCTATCAGAATTATAACTCAATTTCCTCTTTAATAACCAGCTGAAAGAGATAACAAAAAAGTGGCTTTTTCATAAAGAGAGAGGCCAGGGAATCAATACTCATATAAAAGCATGGTCAGTGTCTTCGCAGCAGACAGAGGGACGTGCCACTTTTCACTGGGCAGCCTCCCGCTCGCCTGGGGCGGGCCGTCCAGCACTGATAAAGGGGGCGGACAGAGGGCCTCCAAATCTCATTTATAAACGTCCTTCTCCAGCATGAAGGGCAACTGGCCAGACAAAGGGCCAAGCCTCACACTGCGATCGGCATATGAAAATAATGAGGAACGGATACATGTTCGCTGTGAATGCCTGTGTGAAATGCTGATGGACAGAAAGAACTCCAGGCACTCCATTTCTGAATGGACACTCCAGACTGTTTCTTTCAGCTATTGATAACTTATCAACTCAGTTATGAGTAGCATCTGTGGTGGTACATATAAATGACACAGCTGACATTCTCAACTACCAAATTGATCTCATTTATTAATATTGTAAGTGTATAAACAATAGGTTGTCCACTTACTGTCCACTCTATTAAACACTTCTACCTTGTTGGCCACCCTTGTAGATGTAAGGACAGAGAGCTCATCTGTTGCTGCACAGTTTGTGTTGCTCATCCTCTTGTCCTCTATCAGTAGTCACAGGACGTTGCCCACAGGACACTGTTGGCGAAAATTTTTGGTTGGTGGACTATTCTCAGTCCAGCAGTGACACTGAGGTGTTTAAAACTCCAGCAGCACTGCTGTGTCTGATCCACTCGTACCAGCACAACACACACTAACACACCACCACCACATCAGTCTTACTGCAGTGCTGAGAAGGATCCACTGCCCAAAGAGTACCTGCTCTGTGAAGGTCCTGTGGAGGTCCAAACCATTAAAGAACAGGGTAAAATTGGGCTCTATGCTGAGAAACAGCGCACCTATAAGGTAAATGGGGCTGATGAAATGGACAGAGTGTAGACACTTAATGAAGTGGCCAGTTGGTATAACATCCTCTTAATGAGACTAGAACTGGAACTGTGTTGCATGACATTGACCATGCTGGTGTGTGTTGTTATGACCTTTGGTGGTCAAACAGTGTAATTGCATTACATGGCATAATTAACAGAATGCAGCCGATATCATCCATCACTACAATGCACATTGTCACATTTTACATTATGATTTATTGAGCCAAAATATATTGTTCAAAATTAGAATCACTTCATTCATTATTAAATCAGTCTTGCCTTGCATTTGTCACAAAAATCTCTCAGCTTCCAGCACACTGGACGTACAGCCTTCACTCCCTCTTGCAAACAGTTCTCAAGGTTCTTTAAGTGAAGTCAGAAATAGGGAACGCCGTCTTGTAACGTCCTATGGCCTATTACTGCTCAAACTGTTTAAATGTGTCTGGTATTGGTGCTGACCAGTGCAAGAGAGTGAAGGAAAGTATTAAACACTGTTTCTGATTTTAATTTCTATTCAAGTGATTTGTAAAGGCCTATTCAATCAATTCTTTACTGTTAAATTAGCCACTTTTCTTTTTTGTAAAATCATCCAAAAATAGTCAAATTTTCAGTGGTATAAATCCGTCCATCCCTAATTAAAATAATAAGTATTGCTATCCATCGCAACATTTCATATTGGTCAGGCCATCAACAAGGAGGTTGGCTATAATAAAGTGGTTAATAAATCTTGTGTATGTATGTGTGTACGTATTTTGCAACAATGCTTAACACTGGTGTAGCACTCTGGACTCTGAATCCAGCGATCCGAGTTCATATCTCGGAACCTGTTCATCTTTCTGGGAGCAGTCATGGGCTGGAGGTTAGGGAACCAGCCTTGTGAAAGAAAGGTCGCCGGTTCAATCCCCTTGGGGGAGAGTACATGCTTGAGGTGCCCTTTAGCAAGGTTCTGTAGATAGGGTTGCCCACTGCTCTGGGCAAGTGTGCTTGCTGCCCCCTAGTGTATGTGTTCACTAGTGTGCATGTATTTGGGTGTTTCACTGCATGAATGGGTTAAATGCAGAGGTGCAAACACAGTTGGCTAAGGGTTCTAAATACAATTCAATCAAATGGGTTGGATTTTTGGGGGTTAAAACTAAAAGAACAATTCTCTCAAATCTCTGAATATTTCTCTGCCCCCCCCCTTCACCTCCTTTCACCCTGATGTTAGAAGCGTGCGCTCCCTCTCCACTGGGTTAGTGCTGACAGGAGAGAAAGTGTACAACCCTTGTTCTTATGAATATGTCAGTAACTCGGATAGCCGGGAGCAAACACCACTGAGCAGATGCACTTTGAGTTTATGACTTTTTAACCCCCACCTCCTCCTCCTCCACACACTGATCCACCCTCCAGATTCTCCTCTCAGACCCTGCACATCAGTCTGCTCTCTGATGTTGTCAACATGTTTTGCTGGGTTTTTTTTCTTGTCCAAATTTTCAACCCACTAATTATCCCCTAATTATCTCTTTGATTAACACGTGCGTGTCTGTGTGTGTGTGTGCGTATGTATGTGTGTGTGTGTGCTGGGGTGGTCTACTCCCTCCCAGCTCTGTGACAGGCACTGTGATGAGGATTAATGGAGCAACTTGGTGTAGTGTACTGATGAGAGAGTGAAGCAACTGGTCGTCACACATCGCTTGCACACACACACACACACACACACACACACACACACACACACACACACACACACACACACACACACACACAGCCTGGCACAATTCAGTATTTGATACCACTTTACAATAAGACTTCTCTCATAAAGGCTGTATGAATGGTTTGGAAAAAATAAATAATTAAATAGATGATTAATGGCTAAGTCATTAATTGTAAAACCATTCTTAAGCTGTTAGACCACAATAAAAAGAGCAACTGTGACCTGTTACTCAGTGAGCCCACATTCGTCTGCTGGTAAAGCTCAGATCTTGCTGGTTACATATTTTACTTGTCTTCTCCATCAGTCAGCATGAAACCTGTCAGCTTCATCAGACATTCAGATTCATATTCAGAGGTATAACAGCTCCATGTAACTGTTTTATTTATGCGTTATAACTGCTTATTAATTTTGAGGTGTTTATGACATAATTAATAACCCTTAATAAACTCATTTTAAACAATTTATAAACCTTTATAAGCAGGGCCTTATTGTAAAGTGCTATTTTATCATGTGTTCTGATTGTCTATAAGCATATCGTCACTGTCGGGGGAAAAAAATAATCCGTTTTATAATGAATGGACCCACAGAAACAGTCTGAAATAACTTGGAAACAATCTTCTTCCATTAATTTCCAATGAAAGTTAAGAAGCTTTTTTCCTTGGGGTTTCATGCTGAGAGCAACAACAAGAATATCACAGTCTTTCACCAGCTTTGCAGCAGGGTTACTGAGACGTCAGCATGAACACTTCCATAAATGAATCATTTGTGCTTTTTTTCATCTGTAACAGAACAGCCAGCTATCAATACGCCACATACATATAATGTTAGACTGTCAGACACCATAAACAAGGCTTGGTGGATGAGCCGCCAGTCATCACATCATGATTACCAAAAGCATTTAACCCAGAACTCTGAAGAAGAGCGGAGATGCAAGTCGAAACAATGAATATACTAAAAAAATCGCATCTTGCGGCAGAACATTTAAGTGTTGTCACTATCACTGGTCGCAAGAACATAGACTGCAAGTCTGATCCCCAACAACTGGCCTCTCTCTCTGGGTGTGTAGGGCAGCCGCCCTCTCCCACATCACGCCCACATCACAGCGTAATGCTAGCGTAATGCTAGCCAACGTGAGCATCTGTCAGCTGACGACAGGCAGTTTGCGTCCTCCTCCAAGTGTTTTGAGCTGTCCAGTGATGTTGCATTAGCAGCCGTTTTAAAAGGTGCGGTGGTGCTTCACGTGTTTTGAAGAAAACATGCTAGCCTTCACCCTCCACTCTGCTATCACTGCATAATAGCAGGAGACCTCGCTAGCAGGAAAGAAAATCAATTCATTAAAACAAAAAGAATCATGCCATACCAATATTTCACAATGTTAGAATCAAAGCAACATCTCGACATCATTTGTAATTAAGAAAACAGTTTGATCTTTATCTGATGTAGATCTTTCATAATGAGAGGAGCTCAGAGTCTGTCTAGGCCAGTATGGCCCCCTGAATGCCTGGTGCACTTTCTGGACCAGTCAGATCCTCCCTACAGTGCAGCAGAGGTCTGTCTCCGTGTGGTTCATCCTGGACAGAACAATTTAAAAGCCACAATTTTCCACAAATACTACACCACTCCACCAGTCCTCTTCACTTACTACTGACAGGAGCCACTTATGAAAGTGGACTAGGAGAGCCATATTTCCAAATTCAGGCACTCTGTATAAAAATTTCAACACTGCAAAGTTCCCTGCCTGGGTGTCATAAGCAGTGCATTAGTGTCAGCATCCCAGCATGCAGTGCTGCTTTTGAGACCACAATGAATTAATGCCTGCACAAGGCTGCAGCACCAACATCAACTCCGTCGGTGTTCGTAGGCCCATAATAACCCAACGTCACAGTCTTAGCATCGTTGGTCTTGGCAGTGTTACCTCTAAATAATAAGTCACATTAGTTAATTAGCTAACGAAAAGGCAAAGAGAAAGATTTTAGACAAACATGGATCATTTGGAGATGAATGAACTTATTTGCATTTGAAAGCCCTCTAGCTGGTTTCCTGATACATTTATAATCTACGGGAAACTTTCAAAGACTAAAAGGTCACGAAGCTGAAGCTTCTTGTTAAAATTATCCCATTCCACCTTAAACGGTACAGTTACATTCTGGCACCTCAGGTACCAACATGGCCCGGGAAAATTCAAGCAAGAAGTTGGCGAATGAGAAGCGACTTCAGCCTGGTAAAAAATCGAACGCTGAGAGACATTTTACAAGAAACTATTCTATTTCTGTAGAAAAGTAGTCTGAGTTTGTGCTTTTATTATATATTTTTAGCCTATACTGGACTAGGACATAAGCACATAAATGTTACTTCAATAAAATGGACATAAAGTGGTGCGGCTCCTAAGGTGGTTTTATTTTTGTTGAAAGGACAAAATGGCTCATCTTAATATTTGGGTTCCTGACCCCTGACTTGGACAGATCTTCTGACTGAGGTTTAGCTTCAAAAACCAAAATAAACACAGATGCAGTTAAACTGTAACTTATTAGAACCTCAAAGGACATCATCAGCAATGCACAAATTAGCCAGCTATAAATGTATACAATTTGGACAGCTTGTGGTCAGCCATTATCGTTAGTTAGCCTATTTTACAGTACATCAGCTAGCAAGAGAGAGGGCCCCACAAAATAATCCTGCTAAGGGACTCCAAAAGGCTAGACCTTGCCTTTTTCTTGGTCACTGCACAAGGGGACTGTATTCACAGTGAAATCTCAGTGTAGGATGGAAGATCTGTTTTTTTGCATGATGAGAACTTTATCAATGCTGACGCAGTCCCAGAACCAGCATCTAGATGTTTTGTGTGAGCGTCTGAGCTAATGTTCTACTGCCTCCTCAAAATCCTTCAGCAGAGCTGACAAAAAGACTTCTTCAATAATGATTAGAAAAATTTAAAAAAAAAGTGAAGGCAATTTCAGTGACCTCCCACTCAGCTCTCTAACTCCATTGTCCGACCATCAGCTCCTGAGTTAAAGTGAGCCAGAGTGAACGTTGCCAACAGGGAAAATAACAAGAGTAAAAAACATTTCAACACTTGGAGCATTTTACGGTGTGGGGGGGATGTGTGGGGGTGTAAATCCCTGACTTCCAGTATGAACTGCAATAGCCTCAATGTCACAAATGCATCTTGGGGATCAGGATTGGACCGGCCCTCTGAACAAGCTACCTTCCACTGTCAGAGCAGGGGCGTCCCTCGCTATTTATAAGAAACTCCTGAAGACAGAGCTCTTCAGGGAGCACTTGCTCTAATCGCCTCTTGCAAATCTAACCACTACCAACCTCATCTCCTTCTTGCCCTCCTTCCCTTCTCTACCCTGCTATTACCCTTTGGCCTCCTTTAAGGCCTGACTATGTTTGTTCTATGTACCACATTATTTGTAAGTCACTTTGGATAAAAGCGTCTGCTAAATGTAAATGTAATGTGATGTAATGTAATGTAACACCTCACTCTTCAGTATCAACAAGGACACTCAATTAAAACTAGTCTTAAGTTAACTAGCCCCCAGAAAGGACTACTGCACATTCAACAAGCCAATACAGTGCAGTTAGTAGCTTCTCCATCTACATATGTTCAAATTGTTAACAAACTTTCTGTTGAAACTCAGTTGACTATAAACAGTTTTGGGGTTAAGGTTAGGAATGGGCCAGAGTTAATGCTAAGACTAGGATGAGGGTTGGGTTTAGGTTCTAGGTTGAGGTTAGGATTAGGATTAGAGCCGGGTTTAGAGTTAGGGTTAAAGACAATTATGGTCAATTTAGTAGATATTTAGTTGAGTATAAGTTGAAAGTAAATTAAGTAGCTATAAAGCCTCTAAAGTGGACCATCCAAGTAAAGTGTTACCGTTTCCCTAAGCTGACTAAGAGACTGACCACTTTGCCCATGACAGAACTTCATAGATCACAGACCTAATGTGACTTTGGCTCAAGTCGTCGAGCTTGGCTACGTGGAACGAGGCATTTCTTCTGACACTCTCTTTTGAGAGAAGTAGAAAGCTAGGACATTGTGAAGAGGTACATGGACATATCTTTGTAAAGGCTGCTAGCTCTAATGATTACTAAGGCCTAGTATGACATTGTTAAAAACAGAAGAAAACTACTGGGATTCCATAAGATTTACTGAACACAGCAGCAAATCGACTGAACCTTTATACAGCAGAGGTCTTCATGTCATATGGTCTTTTATTTAGATAGATTGTCAGCTGGAGCAGAACTAAAATGCAGACTAGATGGTTAAACCCAAAATTGTGTCCAAATCTGACCGCCACCAACCAGAGACCGAATAAATTTCCATATTCCTCATCCCACTTTTTCAGCTTGGGGAATGAAATGAAAAACAGCACCAACATCTATAACCCATGTGTCAAACACAAGCCCTGAGAGCCAAATCAGGCCTGTGCCACAATCCTATTCAGACCACAGAATTATTTAAATTTTCTTTTAACATTGGCCCATTTCAGCATGAACTTCACTACAGTTCCCAGCATGCACTGCAACAGAATGTGTGCTCCACTGCACCAGAAAAAACCTACTGTACATTGGGGACATTTAAAGAGATTTAACAATGATCTGCACAATGATTCACCCAAGGATTCCATTTCCCAGAGCCCTCTGGGAGATCACATGACTGTAGAACCTCTGCAATCCACCAATCACCGTTCTCAATCACCTGAATACTGATCTGTTTGTCATGTGAGTAGTCCTACTTAGTTTATAGGCCCTGGGCTTTAATCTAACCTAAACCCAACTCTCACCCTGGTCCTAGCCTTAACCCTTGTCCAAATCACAACCTTAACCCCACCACTGTTTATAATCAACTGAGTTTAAACAGACAGTTTGTTAACAATTTGAACATATGTAGATGGACTATCTAGATAAAGTGAGACTGGAGAAGCTACTAACTGCCCTGTATTTGCGTGCTGAATGCGCAGTAGTCCTTTCTGGAGGCTAGTTAACTTAAGACTAGTTTTAATGGAATGTCCTTGTTGATACTGAAGAGTGAGGTGTTCAGAGGGCCAGTCCAGTCGTGTTTACACACTGTGCACTTCCACCTCAGCAAAGATTCCAGCACTTTTTACTTTCTATGAAACAAGCTGTATGTCACGCATCCCTCCAGCTCTGACTTACACAAGGACTCCATTTCCCAGAACACTCTGGGAGATCACGTTACTGTAGAACCTCTGCAATCTACCATCCACCATTCTCTATCACCTGACTACTGACCTGTTTGTCATGTGAGTAGTCCTAGTTAGTTTATAGGCCCCGGGCTTGAGTCTAGATTCTTTGTGAGGTTTTGCTTCTTCTAGTAGAGCTACTGAGCATTTCCTGTTAGCTATTTTGTTTTATTGTGAAATTCACTGTGTTTCTGGATTTTCTGAACCTTCCCTTTTTGCCTTTTAGGTTTTTTGGATATTGGTTGCTTGATCACATCTTTATGTATGTCCTTTTCTGTATTTTGTCTTTTTTGGATTTCACCTACGCCTTTTTTGCGACTACGGTTCTTGTCAAACCCTTTACAGGTATAGCCTATTTTCTTATTTTTACCACAAGCATCTGGCTGGTTCTGGCAGGTTATACTGTAGAAATAATATAAAATGATATAAAATATGTATGAAACTAACATGTACTCTCATCTTACATTTACAACGCAGAAAAACTTAGTTACATTTTAATTACATTTGGTGGAGAATTCCCAAGCTTAATGTTTTGACAGTGCTAATAACACAGTGCATTCACTTAAACCAGCAGGTTAAATGGTTTAGGTAAATGGAACAATGGCTAAATGAAATGTTTTCTACTTCATTCTTTAGTAAGGGCAATATACAAATTGAGTAGCCACTCCCATCTTTGTCAGTTACATTGTGATTTCAGATGTTCAGATGACATTACGGATGTCCAGTGTTTACAACCCAGTCTAGGGTCAGGTGGTAACAGAAAATGAAAGTGTGCTCTCTCCCCAGATCAGCCGCCAGACCAGACAGTGGACAGCATTCAAAACAGAAAACTGCAGGTTTACTTAGACTTTGGTAAAAGTCTGCAAAGTGAAGTGAAGAGTGGTATGAAGAGTGCTGGGCTGGTTTGGACAGGTGTTCTTCCAGGTCATATCAAATGGGAGAGGGCCCTGATCATCTCCAGAGATGGAAGCTTGGTCACCTTTTATACAGCCAAGCACCCCCAAGTGGCTAATCAGGTACCGGAACATAATACAACAATGGAAAAAACACACAAAATGGCCAGAAACAGATAAAAAGAAAGGCTATTATGACCGGAGGTCATAACACCAGTGATAAACTGACCTCCCCATAGAAAATGCATCCTGTCTGAATAGCACCTTAGTCTAATTATTCTGACTAATTTACTGCCACTGCTGTTCTCACTGCCACTTTATTCCAGGGAGTTTTGCCAGGGCTCTTCATTCACTTGTCAGAAGTGCCAGATGCTAAGCAGTGATTGGTTGAATTGAGTGTATTCTGAAAGGTGAACCATCAATTACGTCAGCAAGATCTTTTTAATTTAGAACATGGATTTAGATAATGGCCATAACATGGCCGATTGCAGTACATGGGCTGTGTGTTTGACACCCTTATCCTTTGATCTGATAGCCCTGCTGCCTCGCCAACACAAGTAGAGCTGTCCTCCTTTGCTGTTTCAGTTATCTCCAGTGTCAGTATTAAAGACAGTCGTTACACTGATGTTACAACATCTCCCAACCAACACTAGGCAAGCTCACTGTCAGCACCCAAGTGCACAGCATCTGTTCACTCCTCTACACTCTGTCAAAGCCTTCTGTCTCTGTCTTTCTTCTGTATGTGAATATAACCAGTGCCACTGCTCCCCTTCTGACTGGATGAAGGCTGGCATGAATGAGAGGAGAATGGCCACTGTTGGGCAGGCCTACACACCACATCTCTCCTTTCATTCATCATTCATATGGCTGGATTCAGGGCCACTGTAAGTGCTGTTTTGTATTCTATTATTTAAGGTTGAGGTTCGCACTCCGAAACCCTGCTCACTTTATCATATTATACATAAAACAAAAAGAACAAGAGCCAATCGCCAGAGAGGCCGGCCTTTGAGCTTTCACAGTTCAAAGGCAGTAGATCCACTGAGAGCTCTGTGTGTATGTGTGTGTGTGCATGTGTGTGTGTGAGAGAGAGACAGAGAAAGAGACAGACTGTGTGTGAGGGGAGGTGAAGTCTCTCAGTGGAATACTGTAACTCACTCCTCTCCAGGGAAACGGCACAGTGTTCAAAACCGAATTTTAACCTTTGCCATCTTTCTGCAAAGCCTCATCTGGGGACTGCTGCAGCTCCAGCTCTTCCAGCCACTTGCTTCAAAAGCCTCCAAAAAACACTCCTGCCTGCAGTGAAGCATATCTCCATGATTCACATCCCCCAAATATTACCCACTAGCAAGAACGGCCTCCGTGCAGCAATGTGAACTCCCCATGCCCTGACCAGAGAGTGAGACACACCACCTTGCTCTGCGTTCACATCAAACGCTCAGCCCAAACACTGTCTCCTCCAACGGTACAGCTGAAGCCAATTTCTGACCATTTCATGTTCCTCTACTTGTACTTCCTTTGCCCTGCAGCTCTTAGCAAGGCTCCCTGAAGCTCATGGTACAGGCTGAAATCAATGCTAGAGTCTCTCACCTGCTAACAAAGCCTTGTTCACCTGGGGCAAGAAAGAGCTTGGAAAAGGCTGTTGCATAGGTCTGCCAAAAACCTTATTACGATGTATTTTCCCAAATCATCCATCCATTTTTTTTTTCCATCCATTTTTTCCATCCAAATTTTAATACCTTTAAAATTAGTATTGTGATTAACATAAAAAATGTATATCTGAGTATACAGTAAAGCCTTTTCTTGCCAGTCTACAATTGTTTCTTTCAATTTTGTCAAATTGATGGCCTTTTTAATTATCTACAAATTCCATAACACTCAAAAAAACTCTTCTCACTGTCATGCTAAGCTTTGCGGTGTATGGAGTGAATGGCAAGATTTCTTCTCCCACACTGTTCAGCAAATAAAAGGCAAACACTGACAGCAAAGTAGCAAAAGGTCTTTTTAAAAGGTCTTGCTACTATGGAACCAAGGAGTGAAACTGCATAATCATTTGTTTAAAAATGCATCAACCAAACTTCATCAGTATGGAAAAATCACTGATTGTGATAACTACAGTTAACACTTTAACATATTAATACTTAGGGACAAGTAGAAAAAGCTACATTTAGCTGAGCCATGCCTAGTTTCAGTTCTAGACACCTTGAGTTCAGCAAGGACATACAGTGATATGAAATTCTAGCTCTGGTATTGAACAGAGTGATGTCTGATTGGGCCCACTGGCTCCAATCAGATGTTACTAGGTAATCCACCAAAGATGATTAGAGAAATGGTTAAAACAGCACTTTCAGAAAGAGATAAAGGGATAGGAAAAAAAAGACAACAATTTACACATTAACAATCAAATGGGCCTCCACTACTAAGTGTAACATTTGCAGGACTTTACAAATATTTTTAAATGTTATAATTATGATTTTAAAAAAAGATTAAATACACTGTTTCTTCCCTTTGTGCTCCATAAGGCTGAAATTAGCTTCTTGCTCACCAGTTTCTTATTAAAATATTTTTGTTATACCTTAAATACTATGGCAGTTACATCCTGCTGCTATTCAAACAGTTTGAGCAGCATGTCGGCCATGTGGAGCTGTTTCACAGTTTCCACACAGGAATTTATTGATTTGTAGTCACTGTTTATGTTCAGTGAAGAAGCAGTACAGCACCCAAGAATTTCTTCACTGTAGGTTTGATGGCACCTGAAAATATGACATTGAGGAAAGTCAATAACATGTCAATGTCATCTGTGGTAGCTTTTGATATGATGAAAAAAATTCTCAAACAATAGCCAAAGTGCCAATTATAAACCAAAACCAGAACGAATTCATTGCCTTGGATGAACTATTGTCCATTTTTGTCAATGTTGTTTTGTGGCACTGGAGTGTAGCCTTTCAAAATAAAGGTCTTTTTCAAGTGCTAAATTTATTTTATAGAACCTGTTTTAATTTATTGTCAGCCTGTTTTCATCTTCTGATTTCGTTTTTTTGCACAGTGTGTCCTGCATGCAAGCATTCTATGCTGGTCTAAGCTGGTCTATTGCTAGCCACAATGCTGGTTGACCAGCATACCGTCATCCAAAACAACATATTGCTGTTGTTGGAGGAAAATCTTGTATCTCCATTTTTGACATTTGTTTACATTTGTTTATTTGAAAATAGCTGTTGCCTTTGATGTTGTCTGTAAATTTCATGACAAATGGACCAAATTAAATTACCCAAAACGACTTGGAAAAAAGTCTGGTTCCATTGACTTACATTAAAAGTAAAAGTAAGTTTTTCCTTCTCCTGCAAAGTTATGATTTTGGAGATACAAGGTTTTCTTCTGACAACAGTGTTTTTTGCTGGTTTTGCTGCTGACCAGCATGCAAGCATCCAAAATGCAACATATCTGTTGTCGGAGGAAAACCTTGTTTTTCCAACATTAAGTAATTTTGGATCATTTATTTAAATCCATTTATTGTGAAATTTACACACAATGTAAAAGGTAACAGGCTTTTTCAAATTATGTCAAAAACTGAAAATCGACAAAAATCCAATCTTCCAATAACAGTGATTTGCTGGTACTGTTTTTTGGGGGGGGCAGAGATGCAAAGGGGATATTAAGGAGAATGAAATTCATGTTGTCTTTTCAGAGTACTTCTGATTTATTACTGAGGATGAGTAACTGAGGATTATTGAGGATGCGCAACACACCACACAAACTCAAAATGCAGAGGAACCATAGCCTGCCATCCTCCTCTCTCCACAACCTGCTTTCAAAAACATGAAACAAAGACCTTCCAACGCGAGCCAAACACCCACGCGCACTCTTTACACACAATGGCAGATCTCATCTCACCGATCTGGCCCTCAAACGCAACACATTCCAGCAAGACATGCTCCTTAGAGCTGTCTGTATGTGTGCTACCCCCTCAGCCTTTTCTGTCTCATTCACTGTTGAACAATGCGAGGCTGAAGTCTGGCCTTAAGTGCTGATGGAGCTCTGTTGAGTCTGCGGCTGCGTATGGATGCAGCTGTGATAAATTAGTACCTGCTGACCTCCTCGGCGATTCACTTCCTCTTCAGCTGCATCCCTTTTCTGGCTCACGCAGTCACCGTCCTCTTCCTGAAGACACTGTGCTTTCAAAAGGGTCTATCAGGATCCAGAAATAAGCAGCAATAGCTGAATGACCAAAATGCTCCGCACTGGCCTTTTACAGAAATGTGAATCTAGCAGTGATAAAGAAAAGTCTTCCCAGGTCTATTAATCTACAGCAGATAGTGATCCTAATAAACCAAGCACATACACACACAGAAGCTCTCCCAGGACTATTAATCTAAACCTGATAGAAGCCTAGCATGGATTATTTATACAATGCAGATGTAGATCCTCTCTGGAATATTAATCATGGCCACACAGAGGATTTATAAGATAATCTCTCTAAACTGAATGCATCTACCCATGAGAGCATTAATCAGCTACAGATGAGCCTAAAAGTGCACTAATTCTCACCATTTCTGCACCTCCACTGGCTTAACTGATAGCATAAACAGATGTTTTTCTCAGCGACTAGCATTTCTGCAGTGCTTTGACTATGTAGCTGGTTTTCTGCAGCAGCTGCAGGCAGTCAGCAGTATTTAAGGATATTTTTCAGCGCAGATAAAATGTCTAGGAAGCCTCCAACAGGTGCAGCAGCAATTCCACCTTATCTAGCCCTCCACTGGCCATTGGGTGGGTTTGGTCCCCTTAACATGCAACCTCGCACATATCGGCTGTCTGATAAACGTACTAGCGCACCAACACGCAGCCAAGCGTCATTAGGCTGAGTCACGTTTGCAGAAATATGTTCAGAAAGTGTATAAGTGTGTGTGTTCAGAGGGGCATTAGAACGTGTAGTGCCCATGCTCATTGGTTCTGATGATGAGAGAACGCAGATTAAAAGAAAGTCAGTGATGTTGCTGTGGAGTCAGGGTGTGAAATATGAAGACAAGCCCTGATTATGTGAGGACTTCCAAAATCTGACAAAAAAGACGGATAGAGGGAGAGAGAGAGAGAGAGAGAGAGAAAGAGAGAGAGAGAGAGAGAGACTGAGGTAGAGTGAGAGAGAGAAAGATAGAAGCAAGAGAATGAGAAAGAAAAAAATTAGAGATAGTGTGAGTGGGAGAGAGAGATGGAGAAGGAAAGAAAAGAGAATGACAGAGGGAGAAGGAGGGAGTCAGTGAGGGAGTAAAAAAATAATGGGCACAGAGAAAGAGAGCGAGGATAGAGAGAGAGAGAGAGAGAGAGAGAGAGAGAGAGAGAGAGAGAGTTAGAGAGAGTGGAGAGAGAAAGTGTGAAGGAGAATAACAAATGTGAGAGGGAGAAGGAGAGGAAAGAGAGAAAGAGAGGGAGTCAGTGGGGAAGAGAAAATGGGCAGAAAGAAAGAGAAAGAGGGAGTGAGGGAGGAGAGGGAAAGACAGAAAGGTACAGAGAGGTGGGGGGGATTGGGGCGAGAGGAGGAGGAGAGAGAGAGAGAGAGAGAGAGAGAGAGAGAGAGAGAGAGAGAGAGATTGGTGTAAAGTGAGCCAGAGCAAGATAGACGTGAGAGAATAAGAAATGAGAGAGAGCATGAGTGGGAGAGTGAGAGAGAAAAACATGGAGAAGGAATGAAAAGAGAGAGATAGACAGAGGAAGAAACAGTTAGTGAGAAAGGAAAAAGCAGAGAGAGAGAGAGACAGAGAGAGAGTGAGAAAAGAGAGAGAGAGTGGGGAGAGAAGAGAGTGAGAGAGAGAGAGAGAGAGAGCGAGAGACAGAGGTGAGAGAGAATAAGAAGTAGTCAGTACATTAGTATAGTATAGTAATATGGTATTGTAAGTCCTCAGACTAATAACTTAATGATAACTTGCATAACATATAATGAGGCTGCAGTCTAAAGGATTAATCAGCATCTCACTCACAAAGTTCTGCAATGCAACTAGGTTACATGTAGCTTTAGCTTCATGCAAATGAAGCAGTTCAATAGCACTCATGTGTACATAATGTGACAAGAGCACTGATACATTTGCATGAAGAACACTATAGAAGAGAAGGGGAGGAGAGATAGAGAGAGACCAAGAAAAAGTGAGCGAGAGATGAGTAGCTGGCACAGCCGGTCTCAGACAAGCTCTCTATCTCTCTACAGATTTACTCTGACCTATATTACCGCTCGAAACAGACCCCACAATCACACACCTGTCAGTTCAAACACTACAGGAACTGTTGCGCCAACAAGCACTCAGCCTTAAAGGTGGGTGAAAGAAGAGATATATCATAATGTGTACAGTGTGGTAGCCAGAAGTTCTTTTTAGGGGTGCCTGGTTATAGGTTGGGGTGTCTGCTAAGAATCATTAAGTCCCACATGCATTACTATAGTGTGGTTGACAGATTTCACTTTAGCCATCATAACTGCACAGGAAAAAGTTATAAGTTTTAAAAACAGTGCATAATTGCTGACCTCATTTAGCTGCCTAGTTACTATAAGAGCTGACAGCACATTATGCTGGATAAAGGCTAATTAGCCAGAGTCATACCTTTTACAGCACTGGGCGTAGATGTCTGAGGCACATGGTTGAAGACGACAATTTTCTTGTCGTTTTTTTGCAGTACTGAGCTATGATTTCTTTACCACAGCCAATTTTACTGTGCACCCAGTGCTCTATAGCTCATTAAACAGCCTATGCTAGGAACCAGAACAGCCCACAGTCCGCAAAAACAGTCAAGCGAGAGAATTGATGGTGGTTTGGAAACAAGCATTTTTCCATGTCTCTGCAGAAAACAAAAGGCTAAGTAAAAGCAACTGAAAGCCATACACAGCCAGATAAACGCTGCCATGGTGATAGCTGCCACCAAAACTGGTGATGACAAAAATCATTTTTAACAGAAGTCCCTAGAAGCCATGAGCTGCTGCTATAATTTTCTGGATTGTTATCTTGAGATAACAAGTTAAATATCTTGTGAATTCAAGATAACTAAGTCAACTATTGGCATTAAGCATGGTGAATTTGCATGTACCTGTTCGGTCATGGAAACCAAATCCATGAATCCCCTATGTGACAGCCCTTGTGCTGTCAAAGAGTGTGTTGACATGCACTTAATAATCTGCAGAAAAAACTGCAGAAAAATTAGTTTTTGTCAGTCATCCGATCAGCGTGTTTATATGCGCTTGAGAAATCAGATATCGTGAGAACTCGGAGTCTACATGAGTCAGGCAGTAATCAGATTTCTGCTTTGCAACCAGCCAATAAACTCATAGAAGATGCGACGTAAACTTAATGTAAACCTCAAACTTCATGCTGCAGCTTTTAAAAACATTGTGCCATTTACCTGAAAATATGAACAAACAGCATCTAGACAAAGAATATTACATCCTTCCTTTTGTTGAGAATGTAGACGGTTTCAGCGTCGCTCCAAATGTGTTTTGCTGCCATTTCACAGTAACACTGCTTGCTTATTTCCAGTACAGCAGTCTATTCCACACATGCGTGGATGGAGAAATCCGAAAGAAATCAGAGCTGATTACTGAGCTAAAATCCAACTCTCTCTATTGTATTTTTTAATTAGATTTCTAGATCGGAGTATGGTGTTTACATGACCATTTGAATAACTGGATAACTGCAGAAATTACTGAGCGCATTTAAACACACTGCTTGATTCTTTTTATGTCAGTAGAGATGCACTTTAAACTTCAGCACTTGGTGGTCCAGTTGTGTAAGCCTGTGTGGTCTTTGCATCTGAGCTTTGTCACTCCTATACCTTTTCACTCATAACAAGAACAGCACTTACAGTTGACTAGGTGAGCTCTAGCAGAAATCTGATGAACTGTCCAGGGTGGAATCCTACAGCAATGCCACGTCAAAAGTCGCTGACCTCTTCTACTTCTACCATTTGTTTTTTGCTGTATATTTGATTTCATGCACATGCATTGAATCTTGCCATTAAAAGAAGAGTTCACATAATTTTTGCTATAACAATACAATTCCCTACTGTGAGTACTGTGGTTAACTACTGTGATAATTATTGCATTGAATCCCACCCTTATTTATGTCCAATAAATGGACCACAAGGATTTTTTTATTTTCTCAGATATGAAAAAATACCATACCTTCCAGTAAGCTTCAGAACAAAGTCCCAATAATTACAAAGACTCCATTCACGCTATGAATTATATCAAAAGAAAACGAGTAAACAAAAGCAGGCATGCAAGAAATCGACATCGCGTTTAAACCCATTCACTTGGACGCATCAAGGTGGGTGTAAATGTTAACCGGAGATTCTTCGGCTTTGAAGGCAGCTTGTAATAGATGTGCGTGTTAAAGCTCATTTCAAAGGAAGGTTAGGGCTGTTTCTTTTCCCGGCGCCGCTGCATTTCCGGGGAGAAAGGAAAGGCTTCTTAAGCTCCTGCAGGTCTGTTTATCAGGGCCAATCTGTATTTCATATGCAGCAGACGTAGCCTGCAACCTCCGCTCCTCTTCTTTCATCCGTGCCTTTTGGACAAGCGCTTTGGTTTGGACTGTTAAAAGTTGTTTAAAAGTGGAAATGGCATTTGAGGCTGAAGCTTGACCTTTCTCCGCAATCTCCCATCCGCAGCCGCACAAACAGTGATAGATGGCCTCAAACGCACAACGTCACCGACAGGCCCGATGCAACAACGCACACACATACACACAAGCACGCACATGTACTAAAAATTACAGACTTCGGGCCACATGTGAGCAAACATCACTGCAAGTGAGATAACCCGCGTGGCTTATATGGCTGCACTATCAACCTCTGGCAGACAAAGTCAACTGTAACCATACGACACGGTCTGAGGGCAGAGAAAAAGAAAGAGACCACAGAAGAGCATGACAGAACAACAAACTGATAAAAAAAAAGAGAGAGAGAGAGAGAGAGAGAGAGAGAGAGAGAGAGGTGGATGCTCGGGCTGATGGGGGGTCAGTGTTTCTCTCTGGAGCCCCATTATAGGGTGGCAGTAACGGATGTGGTGGGCAGGCAGGGGCACAGTGAGGGGCCACATTGAGTGTGTTTTTGTATCTGTGTGTGTGTGTGTGTATACACAACATCCTGATAGCATCTCCTCCTCTCCTGCAGTTACTAACACACTACCATCAATCACTGCCAAACACAGCAGCAGCACACAAGGACACACACACGCCACATGCAAGTACACACAAACAAACACAACCACACACACTTCTATTTATGCAAAGTCCAGACAGGGGGCATATATATTTGGTATATGAACGTTGCACTGACTTTTTAAATTGAATGTCCGTAATTAAATAGTTAAGATGTAAACAAAGTCATTCCAAGCAGTTTAATAGGAGGAATCATTGACAGTAGTGGTGACAGGAACCAGACATCTGAAGCATTTAATGCCTGTAAGCTCCCTCACAGAAAGTTATTAGGAGAAATGGTTATGAATAGGCTGCCTGATGCCTGTTACATTATTTTATAGTAATTTTGACATGGAATTTTGGATTATAAATCCATATATGGTGGAGAGGTACACGCAGGGCATTCTAAGACAAATAACCCATAATAACCCAGTGAAAACATTTCTTATATTTTATTTTACCACCATCAGCACTATGCAGGAAAACTTAAAAGACATGAGTAGGTTCACTGGTCATTTTGGATAGCAAATAAAATAGCTATATGTGTGTTGTAGACTTTGTGACACCACTGATGCTGGTAATATCAGTAATATCAGAAACATTGGATAGGATATAGAAACATAGGATAATATAATAATAATATAAAAGTGGAAAGATACACTTCCCCTCGTAACAAGACATTACATAACAGCATGAGATCGAGAGGCTTGCAGCCACTTTTAATCTCTCTAGATGCTGATGATAATAATCCAAAACTGTGTTCACTTTATTTTTATGATTACTTGATTTATATCATGTTTTTTTATTCATGTTCAGGTCGATTTGCTCAAATTTGAGCAAACAAGTCAAAAGCATCAAATCACGGTTCATCATTTTAATCGCCTGACTGCGCACACGGCTGTACATTCACGTTTGAATGTTTAGCGCCGGTGCTCTAAAAGTTGCAAGTGTTGTAACACATTTAATTTTTTTTAGCTCTGAGATAAGTACAACATAAAGTGCTTCTAAAAAGTATTCATCTCAGTAAGTGTATTGTAACGGTCATTTTGTGACATCTAGAGATCATCATTTTCGCAACAATAATTCAGATTCCCCACAAGGGAGCGCTACAGGTACTCCAGTAGAATTTTTTGGGAATCTTTAGGCCACGCTGACTTGATGTGTTCATTTATTTTAACTGTGAAAAAATGAAAAAATGTCACTTTACCAGCTGCGAAGTCAGCAGCTGTAGATTGAGCTGTATGTTGTTATTTCAGAAGCATATTGCTGTGGGCAGGAAGAAAACCTTATATCTCTGTTTTGGACTTTCACAGTTTTTGTCATAATTTCAAAATACCTGTTACCCTTTACATTGTATGTAAATTTTGTGATGAATGGACCTAAAAATGACTTGGAAAAATTTCTAGTTCCATTGACTTAGTTAGCGTTTTGGAGATACGAGGCTTTCTTCTAGCAACAGTGATATGCTTGGTATCTCCAAAATGGTAACTTTACAGGAGAAGAAATAAATATACTTCACTTTTAATGTAAGTCAATGGAACCAGACAGTTTCCACGTAATTTTGGGCCGTTTCTTTTGGTCCGTTCATCGTGAAATTTACACACAATGTAAAGGACAGTAGGTATTTTCAAGATATGTCAAAAAATGAAAAATTATGAACATATGAGGTTTTGGTTGGACAGCGATGATATATCGATACATACATATAATGATGATTACGTAGTATGTTTCAGAAATAACATGCATATATGAATAAAGATATTCTTTATGTTGTAGTGTAGGAGCCACAAATGCCTTGAATTGTACTTTTTTTACACAGTTCAAACGATAATCAGAGATCCAGTGGACCTCAGTGGACCTTATAAAGAAGGAATCAGTCCTGCATATTCTCTCTCCATATTCATTTTAAGCCAATTTGTGTCCCTCTGGTGTTACCTGTATAGCATTTCAAGCAAACATTGCCTTATTTACTTTCATTTTGTAGGTATAATGGACTAATCTGGCAGGTTTTACAGGCGCCACTAGCTCCTGCATTAAGGTAGTTGTGTGCAAAAACAAATACGGACTCACACACACAGACACACAGTAATTCATTCATGCTTGTGCAGACATACTGGACATACCTACCAGCACAGGGGAGAGAATAGCCCACCACTGGGTCAAAGATGAACTGGCGCTCATTCAGTCTGGTCACACAGTATAGCTGGAAGCAGTCCAGACAGATCACATGACGCTCGGCACACTGAGCCACCAGCACAGGACTCCTACAGGACACAGAGCAGCGGATGAGCCATCACAGAAACTATTACTATTAACCCTCATACAGGAGCTCATTACAGTGGAATCACATGGGTGAGCTGTAAATGAAATGGAATCAGGGGGGAGATTATGTGTGTAATATGTCTACAACTGGCATGCAGGAAGATGCGTTTTATGTGTGTGTGTGTGTGTGTGTGTGTGTGTGTGTGTGTGTGTGTGTGTGTTGGCTGCAGTCTCCTGAGGCTAGCTGAAGACAGATGAGCCTCTGGAGGAAAAAGCATGTTTCGGGGCAGAGAGGGGCTGGAGGAAATAGGCAGGAGGGCGATCTAGTTTAGATATCAGCCATACAAAAGAAAGGTGTGTGTGTCTGTGTGAGCGAGAGAGAGAGAGAGAAACAACAGAGGACACAGTCGTTATTCGGAGTACTGCTAGGCGATGTATATCGTCTATACCGGTTTGCTACTATGACTTTAAGACTGACATATGTAAATGAGTTTGATTCTGATTAGCTGTGGCACTGCAGGACTGAACTGAAGACTGGACCAAAACACTCCTTATAACTTATAACTCCTTATAACACTATAACTTCAGCGTGAACGTGTGGGGCTGCAGGCTGAGTAAATGAATGCATGCAAATGCTTTAGCTTTTTCGGCATCACAAATACAGTGAATTCAAAACTCACCTTATTTTTCTATACATGGATGATATGGACTACAGAATGAATGTTTTGAAACTTGAAGAATGTTTACATACTACATCAAGCTCTTATATTTGAAAAAGGGGAGAGAAAGTCTGATTTCTGTGATATGGGCACTTAAATTCTCCTTTGCTCTCTTTTCACATGGTGTTCAGGACCTGACTGTTCACCACAGTGTGAATTGCTGGGTGTTTCCAATAGCCAGACCTGTCTTGGTGCTTCAGATAGTTTTGAACAGAACAGAGCTATCCATTAAAATGAAATAACTCAAAGTTTTATACAATATTGCATAAGGTAACAATCAAAACAAACTACAGTCATTTGCAAAAGTTTTAATATTCCTTGTCAAATTACTCATTTTGTTGATTTACTAAGCGAAAAATAAATTAACATCCTCCACTGGGAGCAAACTTTAATATGGCATTTAACTGCAAATTATGGTGCATGATTTGTATTTATTTGCTGATTTTAACACATTGGAAAAAGTTTTCGGCAGCATGGTGGAGGGCAAGAAGGGCCTGGGTTCAATTCCCTGGCCTGGTGACCAGGATCCTTTCTGTGTAGAGTTTGAATGTTCTCACCATGTCTGCATGGGTTTCCTCCCACAGTTCAAAGACATGCAGTCAATCCAAATGGACGTGCTAAATTGCCCCTGGGTGTGAGTGTGTTTGAGTGTATATGGCTGTGTTTCTGCCCTGCAACGGAATGGCAAATTGTCCAGGGTGTTTCCTGCCTTCTGCCCAATGACCACTGAGACAGGCTCCAGCACCTCCCGTGACCCAGACGGATATGCAGTTTAGACAGTGTGTGTGTTTGTTTCAGGAAATAAATACATTTTAAAGCACTAAAATGTGCAGAAGTGTGAGTACTGACCAGGGGTGCCAAAACCTTTGCGTGTAAGATTTTCTTTGAACCTACACTACCAGTAACTTCACTAACTCTATTAATGTAAACGTAAACATCATATTCTGATCTACAGTAGTTTATTTATATAGTATATCCCAGCACTGATCAGAGAGTCTGTGTGTGGTAGCAGCAGTAACGTCTCTGTTATCAATCCGCTTCAATCCGCCAATCAAATCTACAAAGTTCATAAACGGCACTTGTATCCTGAAAGAGCCTGTCATATATGAAGCTTCACCAGTGGACTTCTGCAATCATTTTCTCGGCAGTTCTCAAGAACTCCCCATCCATTAAGTATACGCTCTTCACGGCACACACTCGATTGTAAGTCAACCTGCCCGTGGCAAGTTTGACCTGTTTGACCCCTCTTCCCGCAGAGCTCGGAGAGCGTGACTGTGTCCTTGCCTGTGCCCTTTTCCAAACCAAGCCAGTGGCTCTCAGAAGAGGAGAAGGAAGGAGACAGGAAGTGAAGGACGCAGGCAAAACAAAGGCCCACTCAGGAGGGCAATTGCTGTGCCACTTCAATCAGCCCTTGATTTGAATGGAGGGCGTTGGTGATTGGGCTCTATTGTGCTCGCTCTTGCCCTTCTCTCTCTCTCTCTCCCTCTCTCGCTCCCCTAGAACGAAAGGTGGGACCGATTCTGCTGAACCGCCCCGCTAATGGCTGACCTTCAGCGAGTCCCCACACACGGGAATGAAGCCGGTGATTGCAGGGCCCACGCAGCGGGAGGAGGGTTTTAGCCATCGAAGCGCTCTGGCCGTCAGTCAGGTTGTTAGCGCTAATCACCTGTTCCTTCAGGCTCTTGTGCCATAGCTTTGTTCCTGAGCTGGTGTCTCCATGTGAGTCAGCCACAAAGCTCATGTGTCTAAGCCATGGAAGCTCAGTTAGCCAGAACTGAGGCTGGTGTTTTGGTGACTGTGCTACCTTGTGATTTAAAGCAAAAATGCTAGCATTGTTAATAATAATGGAAAATTATTGGCTACCGCTAGTGCTTACTGATGGGTAACTGGCAGATTTTATTCACTGTTAGTAAGATTAGCGGCTCCAGTCAAACTGTTTTGTTCCATTTCAATGCTAAATGATTGGAAATTGCTAGCTGCCGATAGTGATGATTGGTGCACAGTTGGTAAATTTACAGTATTTCACTGTGAGCCAGAATAGCAATTCCTGCCAAGCTAGTTTTAGAACATCCATTCATCCATAACAAACTACTAATAATGACTGAAAATTTCTAGCCACCTTTCTAGTGGTACCTGGATCTCAATTCCAAGTGAACGAAGATGTAATATTTTCATTTAAAGCAGAAATATACGGCTTTTTATGAATTTAAATGACATTAATTTTGTTTAAAATTTAACTCTTCAAAACAATCATGGTCACTTTGAAAAAAAGTGAAGCAATAAAATATGTCTTTTCACCTTTGTTTATACCAGAAATCACCACAGTAATAATGCTCATTTCAGGTGGCATCTCTAAGGCATTTTCATTGTTACCTTAGCACCAGGCTAACAAAGGTGAATGTTCACTTTCCTAAAAGTCTATATCAAGACATACAAAGATACAGACTTAACACATTTTTATGCTGTATTATGTGGAGTTATCTGAAACTACTCTTTAACTTCCTTGCAGTGACTTCGTAAAACCATTACCCTTTTGGAAAAAAAACATATAACATGTTTTCAAATATATTAAAAAATGGATATGGCAAAAAAGTACTTACTTAATGGGCACATATCCTTTTGCAGCATTAAATTTGGTTTTATATATCCCAACCAATCATAATTCATTTCAAATGACTATTTTCCAAACACTCTTTGTCCATTAGAATTAAACGGGAAGTTTTTGTTTATGTAACCACTGTAACTTATGTAACTTTTTCCCAGGTCATTTTGGACCTTTTCTTTTGGAACCTTCATCATCTAATTTATACACAAGTTAAAGAGAAACAGGCATTTTGAAGTTATGTCAAAAACTGAAAAGTGGCAAAAACTGAGACACAAAATTCAGACAGCAGCGATTTGCTACCAAGCCAAGCATACCATTAAAGACAATACGAGAGACACTCACATGACATCAGTGCAGGCGATGCAAGGGACGCCCCTTACGTTAGGCATGATGAGGTCCAGTGCCACCGACGTGTCATTGTCACAGGTGGGATGAGCAGCACACTTCAGATAAAACTCCTAAACAATAACAGAAAACATGATTTTCACACAGAAATCAATGAATGCATTCAATATGGATTTAAGTGACACTGATGCTGAGATGGCATGGTGCTCTTTGCTGTAGCGCTGGAACGGTAGGTGAAGAGTGTGTTGCAGCACCCTATACTATACTCTTTAACTGCCTGGTACCTGATAACAGTGCTATAAAAATAAAAGAACTCTGAGATGTCGTATTCTCTGCATAGTAACATCTATGTAGACTTGCTTTAGAGTGAATTTTGTATTTTAATGATTCGTTTATATATTTTCAGAACCGGTATTAGCACATCATGTTGCATTTCGTGGTTGACGCAGTCTTTGCTGTACAACTGAGCTGTGTTGCTGTCTCTCCCTGCCTAGTAGCAATTGCATAATCAGTATCAACTAGCCCCTACATATGCAGGGTCAGCCACGTATTTCAAAATGTATGTACATAACATGTTATGTACAAAGATATAAGTACCAATTATTGGACATATATGCATAATATATGCATGAAATATGGATCATACCTATATACTGTTTGTCTGATATACAGGGTGATTAAAAAAAGATTCATCTGATTTCAAAGCTCCATATTTTTACAACTGTGAGGGGTCAAGGAACCAATCACATACCACTGTAAGAGGGGGTCATAGCATTTCTGACTGTCACCAGAAGATGGCTCCCCTCAGTCTGTGAGCAGATGTGACCCCTGGGCAGAAAGCATTTTGCGTTCTCCGCTTCAATAAGAGTGAATCCATTATAACTGTACAGAGCGTTCATCGCTGGTTCCGCAACACTGGATGATCTCCGAAATCGCACTGAAAGAGCTATGAGTGCAGTGACACCCGACATGCTCAGTGGAGTATGGGATGAATTTGACTACCACACTGATGTTGATGTATCACGTACAGCTGGAGGACACCATACTGAGCACTTGGAAAATTACATGATAAACTTCATGCTCATTTGAACAATTTACAGTTTACTGCATTGATCTGTATCGACTGTTCTGTAATGAAAGTGAAATAAATGATTTTTCAATATGATGAATCTTTTAATCACCCTGTATGACTGATGCATATGTCTGACACATGGATCATACAAACATATTTTAAAGCAAAAATTCTAAATTAAATACAACAGCAACATAAATGCAATATAAAACATTCCATTATATAACATGAAGTACAAGTGTAGTTCAAGTACTTCATGCCATCCACAGAGAAATAATGTTTTTTATCATATATTGTTAAAGATATATGTAACACATATCTGTTTATATGTTATTATATTGCTAAAATATATTTAACATGTTTGAAAATAGCTCATTTCAAATGAATTGGCATAAACACCGATCAGGCACAGCATTATGACCACCTCCTTGTTTCTATGCTCACTGTCCATTTAATCAGCTCCACTTTCTATATAGATGCACTTTGTAGTTCTACTGTTACAGACTGTAGTCCATCTGTTTCTCTGATACTTTGTTAGTCCCCTTTTACCCTGTTCTTCAGTGGTCAGGACCCCCATGGACCTCATTGATCCTCAAAGAGCAGGTACTACTTGGGTGGTGGATCATTCTCAGCACTGCAGTAACACTGACATAGTGAAGGTGTGTAAGTGTGTGTTGCGCTGGTCTGAGTGGATCAGACACAGCAGTGCTGCTGGAGTTTTTAAATAGCTTATTGTCACTGCTGGACTGAGACTAGTCCACCAACCAAAAATATCCAGGACCAGAGGATGACCAGCACACACTGTGCAGCAGCAGATGAGCTATCGTCTCTGACTTCACATCTACAAGGTGGACTGGCCAGGTAGGAGTGTGTAAAAGAGTGGACAGTGAGTGGACACAGTGTGTCTGATCCACTCAGACCAGCGCAACACACACTAACACACCGCCACCTGTCAGTGTTACTGCAGTGCTGCGAATGATCCACCACCCAAGTAGTACCTGCTCTTTGAGGATCAATGAGGGTCCTGATCACTGAAGAACAGGGTAAAAGGGGGCTAACGATGTATGTAGAGAAACAGATGGACTACAGTCTGTAATTGTAGAACTACAAAGTGCACCTATATAGAAAGTGGAGCTGATTAAATGGACAGTGAGCATAGAAACAAGGAGGTGGTCATAATGTTATGCCTGATCGGTATTTATGCCAACTCATTTGAAATGATCCACAACCCAAATAGTATCTGCTGTGTATAGTAAGCCTATATTATAACTATACAGTAAGTGGAGCTGATAAAATGGACAATGAGTGTAGAAGCAAGGAGGTCATTATTTTATGCCTGATCAGTGTATGTTACACATGTCCATCTGTGACAAATATAAATTGGATATCCATATATGTTAATATATGTCATACATTTGAGATCCATATATTGCCATTGTATAGATTTCCATGTAGGAAATTATTCAGACTATTTAGTTAAATGGCAAAAAAATGTTATTTTGTGTATTACTACTTAGAATGACGTGCAGTGTGCACAGTAAGTCTCTGTTGCTTAAAATTTCAGCACCACACACTTAAAATGCTTTCCCGGATTCCTGGCTCTTTGTGATAACAGAGGGCAGCTGCTCTCTCACCGCCACTCGGCCATCGCAGTTCTGCGACTGACATACGCCATGAATCCGATCTGGGAGAAGGACGTCGTCCCAACACGATGGCCCCTATAAGAAGGAAAAAAGTGTGGTCATTTTATGTTTTAAAAACCGCTCTAGGCATGGCCAATTTCAAACCCAACCAATTTACCACTTGAAATCACCATTAAAATAATTCAATTTTTGCCACTTTTTTTCTGAATGGTCGGCACTATCGCTGAAGGCATGCTGAAATAAGACTGCAGCTAATCTGGAGCAAGTGGTCAGCACAGAGAGATGGATTCGCAGAGTACTAAATGAGGGCTCAGTGTACAGTGGGAGCTGATGGGTTTTTATCTGGGAACTGTCTTGGGCGTCTTTGTCAGAATGGGCAAAATGACAATATATCATCATGATAAATCATGGCATTTTTCTGAGGATATCACAGATATTGCGTTGAACATATTTAGAAGAGAATCCCAAGTCGCATAGCTGTGTATTTCACCCTATAGCCACAATTGATACTGCATAAATGAATGTGCTGCAAAAATGGGGATTCGAGTCAGCAACACCTTTTATTTTTAACCTTACATGTTGTGATCTTTCAGTTTTGCCACAGTCATGCACAGTCAATATTGCAGTGCCATTCAGTCCAGTAGAATTCTTTAACGCTTGATCTGTAGCTTTATTTCTTACTAAATTCAGTGGACGTGTAGCTAAGCTCACTATGCCATGTAAGGTAGATGTCAGTTCAGCCATAGAACCTAATCTCAATTATGGTCTGGAAGTGCTGCTCATTGCGCCTAAACATGTCACCAGCAGTTCACCTTTCAGAAACATCTTGAGGGAACTGAAAACCACTCAGAATCATTCTTTGTATAGAAAAGTTTGGATTGAATATAAAGAACTACTAAGAAATAAAGTAAGAAACAGTAACTTCTAAAAAAGCTTGGATTCCTGGACCAAAATGTTCCATTGAAATCCTGGTTGGGTGCAACCCTAAAAGCTCTTGTCCAGCAGTTTTCATGTTACAGAAAATCCTTCTGTCCATGGACAGAAAGAAGCGCTACATGCAGTAAATGTAGTGTTTAAAGGTTGATAAGCTTGCAGTACAGTCTAACCAGCCATTGCTGCGCCTTCTTATTTTAAGGAGACCAATTATACTTTTTTCAGTTTTTCCCTTTTCTTTAGTGTGTTATTAAGCTTTTTGTGCATGTAAATGGCTTGTAGTGTTACAAAGATCAAAGTACAGGCCAGAGGCAGAAACCGTTTCCCACTTTTCTCAGCTGTCTGAAATGGCTCGTTGGAATTCCAGCCATTTTCTCTATTACATGTTGATGTCATCTCATAACTTAATTGTTACTGTCCGCCTCTTGGCAACTTATCACAACACACAGTAACTACTACAGGCTAGGAAGAATATATTCAGTTTTGAAGCCAAGCTTTCTACCAGATTTTGGAGTATGTCTGTGTGTGGAATCCTTGCCCACTTATCAGGACAGACACTGATGTTGGACGAGAGGGCCTGATTCACAATCTATGTTCTAGTTTATCCCACCAGTCTTCAATGGGGTTGAGGTCAGGATTAACAGCTCTTCTGAAAATGCTCCTCTAGCCCAGAATAGGGCTCTGTGAGGGCCAGTCAAGTTCTTCCACACCAAACTTACCTAGCCATGCCTTTATGGACCTTACTTTGTAAACTGAGGCTCAGTCATGGTGGAACAAACAAGGTTCTTCCCCAAACTGTTCCTACAAAGTTGGAAGCATATACTTGTCCAAAATGTCTTCTTATGCTGAAGCATAAAGATTTCACTTCACTGGAAATAAGGGGCCTCAGCCAACCCCTGAAAAACAACCCCATATCATTATCCCTCCTCCACCAAACTTACAGCTGGCACAATGTAGTCAGGCTGGTTACATTTTCCTGGTATTTGCCAAACCCAGACTCATCCATCAGACTGTCAGATAGAGAAGTGTGATTCATCACTCCACAGAATATGTTTCCAGTGCTCCAGTGGTGGCATACTGTACATCACTCCATCTGAGGCTTGGCATTGTGCTTGGTGATGTAAGGCTTGTGTGTAGTTGCTCAGCGAAAGAAACCCATGCTGTGAACCTTCCAGTGCATTTTTTGTGCTGATCTGGTCTGGAACTCTGCAGTTATTGATCAGCAGATCATTGGAGACTTTATGCACTAAGCACCTCAGCACTCGGATACCCACTCTAACATTATGTGGTCTGGCACTTCCTGAGTGAGTTGCTGTGTTCCCAAATATGTCCTCTTTTCAATAATACCACTCACAATTGATTGTGGAACATCTATGAGGGAAGAAATTTTGCTCACTGGCTTGTTGAAACAGTGGAATCCTATTATAGTACAACACTCAATTCACTGAGCTTGTTAGAATGACCCATGCTTTCACAAATGTTTGTAAAGGCAGACTGCATAGCTAGGTGCTTGATTTGATACACCTGTGGCAATGGGACTGAATAAATCACCTGGTTCAATGATGAAGAGGCATGCCCCAATACTTTTGTCCAGATAGTGTAGGTAGGTTTGCTTTTGTATGTTGCAATGCATGGAGCTAATAACGACACTAAAGATCTGACTTAATTTGTTTTTGTATTCCAAAGACTCAATTTCAGACATGGGATCAATGTCATAACATGTATCATGTGTTGCGAAAATGTCTTCAAGCACTGTGATAATGTAATTAAGACTTGGTGAGGTTATGATGATGACACTCATTATATTTTTGCTACATCGTCCTCCTTTGTCTTTCAGTCAAGTTCTCCTACACCCTTGCAAAGTCCCACCATTAATCCTAAAGCATCTCTCTCTCTCTCTCTCTCTCTCTCTCTCTCTCTCTCTCTCTCTCTCTCTCTCTGTCCTTCTCTCAGTCACACTGTCTCACTCGTCCCTCTGCCAGATTAAGACACTCTCTCCATCCATAATTGTTCAGGGATGATACACACTCCCCTCTCCCTCCACAACACCGTCTGACCAAGCCAGGCTGATTAGCATAAGCATTTAAACATTCTGACAGGGACCTTAATAAGCCAGAGAGAAAAGGTTAAGAAAATCATTACTCCCCCACATGGGAGGCTGTGAGGGTGGGGCGGTGGCGGTGGGGGGTGATGGAAGGATGGAGTGAGGGAGGGACAGGGATGAATCCAGCATGCTGCGCTGGTGGGGCCTGGAGATTACACGAAGACACCTGCTAAGAGACAGCGAGGAAAGGTCACGCACACCCCCAGTGCACCAGCTCAAAACACACACACACCCACACACACACACACACACACACACACTCTCTCTCTCTCTCTCTCTCCATGTGAATGTAAATGATTAATGAGAAAAGTGGTTATGAATTATTCACCAACACACCTCCTCCATTGTTCACATCAGTCTCTCCTTTCCTCCCTCTCTCCCTGTCTCTCTGTCTCTCTGTCTCTCCCTCTACGGACAGGAAACAACATCACAACCCTACAAAGCCCTAATTACATTATTGTTGAACAAACAGTGCTGTGTCTCAGAGCCGGCTGTGAGGAGACGCTGGCCGCAGATTGAGCGGAGAGTTTTGGTCTCGCGCAGCCATTCCCAGCACGCTGCGTCTTTATTGGTCAATGGATGACTCGCACACGCCGCACTCCATTACAGACACTCTGAATCAATGAAAACACAACAATCCAATGGCAACAAACACAAGCTTGTACACGCATAGACAAAATCCACACCAATGCGGAGAAACAAATGAGATACAGCAACTCTTAACACAGGATTTGAGGCACCAGTTTAGCTACGGTGGGGTGAGGGGGGCCTAGGCACATCCACTTGAAAGCCAGATCAAGATATCTGATTGATGAAGGGGAATTCCAGCTTATTTTCAGTATAATGAAAGATGTAAAGATGTGAATTAGAGTGGCTTGATGTAAAAGAGCCAATCCTAGTGAGACTTATTGAGTTAGAATTGTTCACAGTGGTGGTGAGAGGAAACAAAGTGCTTAATACCTCTAAATGTTTCCTCAGAGGGAGTTATTACATGATATGGTAAAAAATAGATGCCCAGTCCATTGTTGATAGATAGATAGATAGATAGATAGATAGATAGATAGATAGATAGATAGATAGATAGACAGACAGACAGACAGACAGACAGACAGACAGACAGACAGACAGATAGATAGATAGATAGATAGATAGATAGATAGATATGCACATTACAAATTACAAAAATCAGATGATGTGTTGGTTCACTGGTCATTTTGGACAGTAAATACAATGTCTATATTTGTGTAATCCTAGGGCCGGATTTAGGAAAGCTTTCTTAAGAAAAAACTTGTGAAGGTTCTTAAGACAAACACTAAGATGTTCATAAGAATGTCCCATTAAATGCAATCCTCAAAAAAAAACATAAGTTGTCAAACATTCTCTTAAGATTCTTAAGATAATCTTAATTGTTTCCTAAGATTTTCTTAAGGAAGTCTTCATTATTTTGTTATGTATGCTATGCTGCATTTCACATAATACAGTAACACATGACAATACATTACAAAAAATAGCAAACAAGAACTAGAGGTGATGGTGGAAGAAACAGCCAACAGGAATAAAAATCCTCTTTGGAAAATATGATATTTGTGGGGGGACATACGAGGTTGGGCAGGTAATGACCTTGTGAACTCTTACAGCCTAAGACAAGTGTGAGGCTATCATAAGTTTAAGAAACTTTTTGAGAAAGTAATATTTTCAAGAATACCTCTTGTTCTTAAACTTATTCTTAAGAAACTAGTTAAGGAAATAAAATAAGAAGAATCACAATTTCTAGTAATAACTTTTTTCTTAAGAATCTAGTTAAGAAAAAAACATATTTCAAAAGATTTTCTTTCGTAGGGCACATTTGTGAATTCAGGCCCTTGCTCCTATCATCACCACTGTATAGAAATCTAAACCAAGATTTGTCTAAAGTGCAGTATTTCACCAAACTACCAGTGGTGGACAAAGTATATAAATTTGTACTTGAGTTAAAGTAGAGATGCTTAAGGTAAAATATTACTCCAGTAAAAGTAGAAGTTCCTCCCTTTAGATCTCCACTTGAGTAAAAGTACAAAAGTATTTGCCTTTGAATGTACTTAAGTATCAAAATTAAAAGTACTAAAAGTTTAATCATGACTCTATTAACATATTTGTAAAAAGACTCTGACATTAACTCATTTAGGTGAAAATCCTCCAGTGTCTCTCTTGGTAAACAGTCTTTTAATAGAACGTCATTAATTAGTGACGCTGACGTCTATTAAAATGATCATAAGCACAAAACACTGAAGGTAAACAGTTTCCATCAGGCAGAACCGAGTGGCTCTGAAATCACTTTATAAAACAAGCAAAGTTTCAGTTTAAGATTTATTTACAACTTAGTTACAAGTTTAAGTTTAATAAAAACTGGCTTTAAACTCAGGATCACAGATGAGTTTCCTTTACTATGTTGATCTGTAGGTCTCTGTTCATAAACATAAACTAGCCCAAACTAATTTACTATAAAATGAAAGTGTTTGTATAAATTCAGAAAAAAGACGCGTCAGTCACGACTGCATATGTGGACATATTTCTATATTGTGGTCTATTCACACAAAGTTAGGTTAGTTCCATCATTTATATTGAATAGACTCTTGTAAAATTTTATGCTGCTGGACTGACACTGAACCGTGTATTTGCACTGAGTCGGTATGTCCAACAGGTCAAAACAAGCTCAAAACAAAGTGACCGCTGTGCCCTGATTGGTGTTCTTGTTTTGCGCTTCTTTCGTTTTGACCTTAGCTTTTATACACATAAACCAAAAGGAACAACAAGTTTCTCATAATGTAGTGGAGTAAAAAGTAAGTGAAAGTACTAAGTACAGTAACAAATTACATTTACTTTGTCACTGTCCACCACTGCAAACTACTCTGCACAGATTTTGAAAAACAACTGATTGTGAAAAATGAATCACTGAAGTAAAACAGTAGATGCGAAGATCCCAGAGACAACACTACATATTATAGTAAGGTCATCATGACTGGAAACACTCTCTTTACTTTTTCATCACAAATTTTTGGCAGACGTTATCACCATGGCAATGTTTGCATGGCTGTTTACCATCGTAGAGCAAAAAGCTTAGCTGAGCTGTGTTAATTCCCTAGGCTGCTTATCCAGTTAGCGAGTAGCTGTACTTGACCTTAATGTATTTGATGTTAAAGAAACTTCAATACTGTGAAAAAACAAGGAAACTGGAGTGCAGTAAAAGCAGCACTCCAGCTAGTCAGGCTGTATCCACTGTCTATGTTGTCAGTTGACAGAGCAACGAACAATGTCCAGTTAAATGCAAGGTAAGCAATAATGTATTGTGATTAATACCCATAATTTTTTTTCTGAATGCAGTAATGGACGAGTCCTTTTCTAACGATTTAGCTACAAAGAAGTTGCCTGCTCAGTGACTGTCTTCCTCATTACGTCTCTGAGACATAAAGCTTGCTAGCTGGCCCCCCAAATCCGTAACCAGCCCCCCCTAAAATGGAACACCACTGGCTACACCACTGGTTTAAGGACCTGTCTGAGAGAGTGGAAAAGTGTCAATAATCACAAATACAGCAAGAACCAAGTGTTGATGAAGGCATACACAGCTCATCAAAAGTTTAGGGACACAGCTTTTCAAAATTTATTTAATATGAAATGAACAGGTTTTCTTTTTTGATTTGCAAGCAAAAATAGAAAACAGAACTTGCCACTTTTCTAGCAAAATGTGCAAAAAAGAAGTAGCACACTGGAAATACTGTCAAACTCCACACTTGTCACTTGTTTAAACCACCCGAGGTACAAAAGAGCTGCAACGTGTTCTTTTAGCATTCATTTGAAGATGAAACTCACTCTTTGTCAAAAACTGCTCTTCATAGAAAGACACTTTGATGAATATGAAGGTCAGTGTTTGAGGAGTATAACTAAAGCATTAGTGAATAAATAGTACATGCAATTTAATAGCAAAGTAGCAATGAATAACAAACATTGCTCAGAAAGCGTCATGAAGGTGTAACATTATAAGGGGGACAATGTTTATGGATACTCTGATAATGATGAAATAAAGGTTGTGTGCAGTTACATTTCTCATTCCTCAAGGTATAAACAATGTAAATTCAGAGGTACAATTGCTGTTTTAAGGTCCAAATGTGTATCTTAAATTTGTTTTTCCCCAGGCAAAAAGTACAGATGGGATAGTACTTCAGTGCCCTTCTCCCCCAGGACAAGCAACTGAGAGTAACCTAAAGTCTCTCTTCATCTGGACTCTGGTGTGTGTTGTGCACTACGTGCTCTAGATGCAATCAGCACTCTTTTTCCTCTGGTTAGCAAGTTGTGAGTCAAAGGCAGCAAAGGTTTTTCCTGTAGGACTTTAAACAAAAGTGGCCAAACACACTAAAACCCCCATCAGTAGTGCAAAGAGCTGATTTCTTCCTGGGCCAAAATCAGGAGATGGAGCATTTGAAGATGCTGGCACAAACCTCATCCTAAAGTTTACAGGCAACAGACACAACACAGCGAACAGTTGTGGAGGGCGATAGCAAACTGACTGACATCCCTGCTTGGTCTGGAATCTCTAAAGTGAAAACTCAACGTTCTGAGGCAAAAAATGTTTTCGCCTTAGACCCCTTTTTCCCTGCATATCAGGAGAAACTTCTGAGGACACAGTTAGGCGAAAAGAGCTGGCAGCCAGCGCGGCTAAGAGGATGCTGAGAGCCAGCAGCTTCAGCAAGAGATTGGCAGGGGAAGCGGGCAACGCTGGCACATGGACAGCAGACGAGCGGTCCCTCGGTGCCTGCGACCACCCTGAGTGGGAAGAAAAGGCAGGTGCGGCTTAGCGACTTGTCAGTCAGCCTTTTCTGGATGGTGCTGGACGCGGAGCAGCGGGAAGGTTGCCCAAGTGCTGGGAGTGGAGTTCCATACGGACCAGCAGATAACAGCAGCCCAAGGCTGATGGGGGGAGGGGGAGGGGGTGTATACCCCCCCACACACACAGGCCCAGTGGAGGCAGCAGGACGTGGGCTTGTGTTTGAACACATCACACTTGAGGCAAAGGCAACGCGAATGTTTGTCATTTAGAAGTCCTCAGGCAGCAGAGCAAATGTTTTGGGCAAATTGGACTAAAACTTCTGCTTCTGTGTCTTTGCAATAAGAAATAACTCCTTGAAGAAGTTGCCAAAGTTGTGGGGACCACTTTCTACAGCCAGATGGTGGCCAATGGCCTGTAAGTAGGAGAGGAGAGCCAGCAACTGAAATTTTGTAGGTTCAAATTCCAATACTGACTGAGTATTCCTGGTTGTGCTCTTGGGTGAAGCATTTGAGCGCCAACTGCCTGAGGTGGCACTACTTGTTAAATTGAGTAGTGTGAAGAACATGCTTAGCTTCAAAAGGTTAGAAGGTTCTAAACCAAACTGAAGTAAACATCACATTTTGTTGAGTGTGTGTCCATGTTGGCCATACTGAAATGGATAAGGAGCTTCTGCCTATCACCATATAAAAGATTTATATCACTATGTAGAAGAAGCATAACACTGTCTTCATTGTTGAATGTGCTGTAATAGTTTCTGAATGTTTTTCGGAATTCTGAGTGTTTGCAAACATTAACAGTAGCATTCGCGTTGTTAGTACTGATTCTGATTTGGACCATATGTCCAACCGTAGGACCACTTAGGAACCTTTACTTTTAAGGATGTAGTTAATATACATCACCCATCAAAAGTCTGGGGACACAGCCTTTCAAAATGTCATTAATAAGTCTGCATGTTTCTTTTGCCACTTTGCTACATCTAAACAGATTGACCAGGTTTATTGTGAATAAAGCAATATTATGTGTGATATTTGTGACAATATAAAAAAAATATATATTATTATACTGTACATTAAGTAAAATCACCCAGGTGGAAGTGTACTCACTTTCATCATGTGACCAGTCTTTTTTTGCAGGCATTAGTCAGGCCTCTTTCAGAGTGTCCTACAGGTTTGCAGAAATGGCTGGATGAGTCTTTCAAATCTTTCCATCCAAGTCCTCCCAGTGGAGCTTCACTGGGTTAAGGTCAGGTGACTGGACCATCCCATACACTGTACACTCTTCTGTACTACACTTTGAAATGACGGTTTGTTAAGGGTTCTTTAGTAAGGAAAATGGTTCTATATAACTGATCCATTGGTCAGTCTGTTTAGATTGTATATAGAACCATTTTTGGTGCTTTATAGAACCCCTTTCCAAAGGAAGATGTCCTCCAACTTACGATGGGCAATGTACACTAAAAGTATGTCCAAAAGTATTTGGACACCCCGTCTAATGGCACACTTCTAATCAATGAATTCAGTTAATTTCAACACATGTGTTCAGCTGTGCACCCAGAGCTTGTTTAATCTTTATAGAAAAGTACTGTTAATAGAATCACATGCTCTGGGGCAGCCACACATGAGCCTAGTCACCCATGCCCAATGCCAAACATTGCTGAGAGGGGTATAAAGCCCCCCAGCATTGGGCTGTGGAGCAGTGTATCTGCATTCTCTGGAGTGAGAGAATTCCATCCTATGCTTTTTGATCTAGAACTGACCATCCAACAACAGTTCTTGACCTCACTAATGCTTTTCTGGCCGCAATCAAATCCTCACAGCGATGTTCAAGCATCTACTGCAAGCCTTCTCAGAAGAGTGGAAACTATTACTGGAACAAACGCCATAATAATACCACTGATTTCAGGTGAACCACTGAATAATCAACAATGTTTGCGAGATATGATGTCACTGTAACTGGGATGTTTTCCGTCATGTCTGTTCACATTATTTATGAGGGCATCTCAATGGCACAGCTTTAATAAGGTGAATCATATATGCACTTAACCGCGACCCTGTCTGGATTAAGCGGATAGCGATGACGATTATGATGATGATGATATATGCACTTACCCGGCTGAGCGTGAGAGTTCCTTGCTTGCAGTTTCTACAGCGGACGCGTAGCTTCCCAGGCTGGACAGCCCTGCACACCGTCTTACAGAATACATAGAAACTGCTGTGGGCTTTGGGCTCTGTGGATATGAGCAAAAACAACAAGCATTAGCACATTTATAAATCAGCTCTGTCTCACAGAACTAGACTAAATGCATATACAGCTGCTATGTACACTGTTAGTATAGTATTCGCTTGTCTACCTTCACACGCATATGAACTTGAGTGAAATCCCATTCTTAATCCATACGGTTTAATATGATGTTGGCCCACCCTTCGCAGCTATAATAGCTTCAACTCTTCTGGAAAAGCTTTCCACAAGGGTTAGGAGTGTGTTTTTGGGAATTTTTGACCATTCTTCCAGAAGAACATTTGTGAGGTCATACACTGATGTTGGACGAGAAGGCCTGGCTGGCAGTCTCCGCTCTAATTCATCCCAAAGGCGTTCTGTTGGGTTGAGGTCAAGACTCCGTGCAGACCAGTCAAGTTCTTCCACACCAAACTGGCTCATCCATGTCTTTATAGACCTTGCTTTGTGCACTGGGGCGCAGTCATGTTGGAACAGGAAGGGACCATCCACAAACTGTTCCCACAAAGTTGGGAGCAAGAAATTGTCCAAAATCTCTTGGTCTGCTGAAGCATTAAGAGTTCATTCACTGGAACTAAGGTCTGTAGCGATTGACTCTGCAGAAAATTGGCGACTTCTGTGCACTATGCATCTCAGCATCCGCTGACCCCGCTCTGTCATTTAAAGTGGCCTACCACTTCGTGGCTGAGTTGCTGTCAACCCTAATCACTTCCACTTTGTTATAATACCACTGGCAGTTGACTATGGAATATTTAGTAGTGAGGAAATTTCATGACTGGACTTATTGCACAGGTGGTGTCCTATCACAGTACCACACTGGAATTCACTGAGGTCCTAAGAGCGACCCATTCTTTCACAAATGTTAGGAGAAGCAGTCTGCCGACCTAGGTACTTGGCTCTATACACCTGTGGCCATGGAAGTGATTGGAACACTTGAATTCAATTATTTGAATGGATGACTGAATACTTTTGGAAATATAGTGTGTGTCTATGGCTGAACCTACTCAACTCAGGCAGAAGGAACACAAGAAAGTGTGAATCTCTACAAAAGCATCTCTGCAATCCTCTGCATTGTGCCACACAGCTCTCGTCCACTGCAGCCACTGTGAGACAGCGTGAGTGAAGGACAAGGGCAACGTCCAACAAAGATTCTAAAGTACAGACGGCCACAACCTTGGGACAAAAGATCCACAGATCCGGTTAGCCATGACAGAATGCAAGCAGACATCTTCATGGAGAATGATTTAGTAAAGAGAGGACATGTCCTGTCTGTCTGCTTCACCCTTGTAGGACTCGTAAACACAAAAACACTCACGCATACCTGGAAGCGGCCTTCTCATTAGGGCTAAAAGCCTGGGACAGAGAAAGAAGGATGCAGTACCTGACACGATTCCCAATAAATCTAGTGCAGAGAGTTTTATAAGGCAGGCTCTGTCTAATTTATGATATTGGCGCAAGCGTACTCCATTATGCTAATGCTTTTAAAGCAAAGGTAGAGGAGGGTTAGATAAGGAGAGCTCATGATTGGCTGAGGTAGCCTGGGCGGGTGGGGTGATAGCTGCGGAGGTGAAGGGCCAGAAGGACGAACAGAGGACGGCTTTAAAAAGCATCCGCGTGTGACAGTGACTGCATTGCAAAAAACCTAATACGTTCACCCCAAAAAGAGGTCTGCATTTTCTATCCGAGTGCCATCTAGCCAATGAAAGGAAAGCGTCTACAAAAGAGTGAGGCAGACAGCTTCGAAAGCCAAGAAGCTGCAACTAATGGAGAGCAGGGCGGGTGCACAAAATGTGTACATTAGCTGAGTAGAAAGAGTCAAAAGAGATTTCTATTTGTTATTTCTCTTTTGTACAGCCTGAATGGAGGAGAAAATACAGAAGGAAATACAATAACCACCTGCTTGCATGGTGAAAGTTTCATTTGCCATCAATGAAATTTGAGCTGGGGCCACTTAGTGATTTATCCTTAATCTTTACAATGCAATATTCACCGGTAAAATTTTAGTTTCCTCTCCATGGGTCACCACCTTATCGTGGTGGAGGGGTTTGCGTGCTTGAATGATCCTAGGAGCTATGCTGTCTGGAGCAAAGCTCCTGGTAGGGTCTCCCATGGCAAACTGGTCCTAGGTGACAGATCAGACAAAGAGTGATCCAAAATTCCCCCTATGAAAATAATGAAAGAACGAGACTTGTGTACCCTGCCCGGATCAGGGTTACCGGGGCCCCACCCTGGAGCCAGGCCTGGGAGAGGGGCTCGCCAGCGAGCGTCTGGTGGCCGGGCATTAACTCACAGTGCCCTGCCGGGCCCAGCCCGAATGGGTTACATGAGTTCCCCCCTCCCATTGACCCACCACCAATGGGATGGGCAGTAGTAGGGGTTCGGTGCTTTGTGGATCGGGCAGTGTCCGAAGCGTGGGCCTTGGCGTTCTGATCCTCGGTTGCTGAAACTGGCTTTTGGAACTTGGAATGTTACCTCACTGGCGGGGAAGGAGCCTGAGTTGGTGCACAAGGTTGAGAGATACCGGCTAGATATAGTCAGGCTCACCTCAACACACAGCTTGGGCTCTGGGTCCAATCTCCTTGCGAGGGGCTGGACTTTATTCTTTTCTGGGGTTGCCCATGGTGAGAGGCGGCGGGCAGGTGTGGGCTTTCTCATAGCCCCTCAACTGTATGTTGGGGTTTTCTCCGGTGGATGAGAGGGTAGCTTCCCTATGCCTTCGGGTTGGTGAACAGGTCCTGACTATTGTCTGTGCTTATGCACCGAACAGCAGTTCAGAGTACCCAGCCTTCTTAGAGTCCTTGGGAAGGATGCTTGAAAGTGCTCCTCCTGGAGACTCTATTGTCCTACTGGGGGACTTCGACGCTCACGTGGGCAATGATAGTGTGACCTGGAGGGGTGTGATTGGGAGGAATGGCATCTCTGATCTGAACTCGAGTGGTGTTCAGTTTTTGGACTTCTGTGCAAACCACAGTTTGTCCATCACGAACACCATGTTTGAACACAAGGATGTCCATAAGTGCACATGGCACCAGGACACCCTAGGCCGCAGTTCAATGATTGACTTTGTAGTTGTGTCATCGGACTTGCGGCCATGTGTTTTGGACACTCGGGTAAAGAGAGGAGCTAGTGTGCCATTAGCACTGTATATAGTGGAGATGGTGTGCTGCTGACTTCAACTGAAGACGTCATTGGGCGGTGGAAGGAATACTTTGAGGACCTTCTCAAACCCACCGACATGTTCTCCAGTGAGGGGGCAGAGTCTGGAGACACGGGAATAGGCTCGTCCATTACTGAGGCCGAAGTCATTAATTAATTTTTAATTAGTTAAAAAGCTCCTTGGTGGCAAGGCTCCAGGGGTGGATGAGATCCATCCCGAGTTCCTCAAGGCTCTGGATGTTGTGAGGCTGTCTTGGCTGACACGCCTTTTCAACATTGCTTGGACATCGGGGGCGGTGCCACTGGATTGACAGACTGGGGTACTGGTGCCGCTTTTTAAAAAAGGGGACTGGAGGGTGTGTTCCAACTACAGGGGAATCACACTCCTCAGCCTCCCTGGTAAGGTCTATGCAGGGGTACTGGAGAAGAGAGTCCGGCTTATAGTCAAACCTCGGATTCAGGAGGAGCAGTGCGGGTTCCGCTCTGGTCATGGAACACTGGACTAACTCTTCACCCTCTCCAGGATTCTGGAGGGCTCATGGGAGTTTGCCCAACCAGTCCACATGTGCTTTGTGGATCTGGAGAAGGCATTCGACTGTGTTCCCCAGGGTATTCTGTGGGAGGTGCTTCGGGAGTATGGGGTACATGGCTTTTTTACTATGAGCCATTCAGGCCCTGTACAAACAAAGCAGGAGCTTGGTTCGCATGGCCGGCAGTAAGTTAGACTCGTTCCCAGCAAGAGTTGGACTCTGTCAGGGCTGCCCTTTGTCACCGATTCTATTCATAATTTTTATGGATAGAATTTCCAGTCGCAGTCAGGGGACAGAGGGTGTCTGGTTTGGTGACCTCAAGGTCACATCGCTGCTGTTTGCAGATGATGTGGTCCTATTGGGGACATCAGGCCGTGAACTTCAGCTTTCGCTGGATCAATTTGCAGCCGACTGTGAAGCGGCCGGGATGAGAATCAGTACCTCTAAATCCGAGACCATGGTTCTCAGGTGGAAAAGGGTGGAGAGCCCTCTCTGGGTCTGGGATAAGCTCTTGCCTCAAGTGGAGGGGTTTAAGTATCCCAGGGTCTTGTTCACGAGTGATGGTACAAGGGAGCGGGAGATTGACAGGCGGATTGGTGCTGGGTCAGCAGAGATGGAGACTCTTTACCGGTCTGTTGTGGTAAAGAAAGAGCTGAGCCACAAGAGCTGATGCCTCCTGGACGCCTCCCTCATGAGGTGTCACAGGCAAGTCCACCAGGGAGGAGACCCCGGGGAAGACCCAGGACACGCTGGCGTGACTATATTGCCCAGCTGGCCTGGGAGCACCTCAGAATCCCCCCCGGAGAGCTAGTGGAAGTGGCTGGGGAAAGGGAGGTCAGGGCCTCATTGCTTAAGATGCTGCCCCTGCGACCCGACCCCTGGAGAATTGGAAGATGGATGGATGGATGGATGGATGGATGGATGGATGGATGGATGGATGGATGGATGGATGGAAGGAAATTTTTGGGGTTTTTTTGTTTTGTTTTTTTTACGTATATAAGTGTTCTATGTAGCCATATGAGTAATTACCAAATGCTGTGCTCACTGCCACACTAAGGCCCAATGCCATTTCTTATTTTTTAACCCTACCCCTTTAACCCTTCCCATATGAAATGGGACAACCCTCAAATAAAAAGAGCATTATGTCATTAACAGCTACTAGCAGTGCTCTGTAGGCAACCCTGCCAGTCTTCAGTGATAGCAGAGGTGGATAAAGTTCAGCTCCTCACTGCTGGGCTTTATTTACATTTAGGGAATCCTATGCCGTCAAAGAGTGGGGTACAATTATTTATTATCGCACACCCCTAATTCTCCAGTGATATGACACTGAAGTCAGTTATTCTGTCAGCTTCTTGTTCAAATTATTACATTCTACCTTAAATGGACCTAAACCATTTAAGGAGGAACAAGAAATTTAGTTAGCTATATCAAGACATCAGCACAATACTAGCGATTTTATGCTTGTAACAAAAAAAGGACCATAAAAACAACATTAAACTAATATAATACAATAGTTATTGTAATTTTTTTACTTAAAATGCTCACATTTGTGGGGTTTTTTTGGTCACTTGTGCAGCCATCTTACTGGTTTTTCTGTTTTTTCTCTTAACACATTGTTTGGAGTGTGTCTCTGAAAAAGCTCAATTTGGAGGGCCATAAAGGCCTAAAACTTCACCGCTTCAGCCCAACAAAAATCGGGATAAGTGGTAGGGGAGAGCGGTGAAATGGTATTGGGCCGAGGTCAAACTATTTGAAGTGTCTCAGCATTTTTCTTTCTTACTTTTTGCTGTACCATGTGACTGATTCATAAAACACACCGCCAGACTTGCCATTGAATGAAGAGCATATAGCATCATGGTAACATGTTTGCTTATTCATAAACAAGAATTACTGCCGTGTTTTACAGCTTGTGTGATTTGAAGCATTGCTGTGCATTTCTCTAATTTACACATGTGACGACGGAGACTCATGACATGACACAATTCCTGACAAAAATATCACCTGGGCCTAATTTTACCCAATAAACCTGCTACACAAGGAGGAAGATGTGCTAGAGCAGGTTTTCAGATTGATGAGATGGCTCTGAACGCAAAACTGCCTTTTCTTGCTGTGGCTAAATCGATGTTTGGTGAATCCGCCTCGTGTGTGAAAAGAAGGTTTAGCTTGTAATCCAGTGAAGTGAGGAGTAAATTGACCACTGAGATTCTAATTAAATGTCAAAATTGATTTTATTGCAGTTTTAGCTTTTAATCCTATTTTTCAACATACAATGGATTTGACAAAGGAATTCCATTCACACACATGAAAATGAAAATTTTACCAGTTTATCAGTTTCTATAGTCAAAACAATTTTTTACTAGCATTTTTCTTTCACATGCATAAATTGAAATTCTGAGAAGAAAAATAGGAAAAAAAAGTTAAATAGCTTGAATTGCCACAGTGCTTACACTTTAAGCACGTCCTGTTAATTTTCCATTGTGTGAAATAAAAATGACCACACACTAAGCTTTAATTCATGTTAGTAAACGTTTTTACTGTAGTTAAAGATGTTTGCCAATGAGATATGAAATCTTGCATGCTAAACAATAATTTCTACAATTAAAAGTTTGAAAATGTCATAAGGTTTTTATTTACATAATTTTTTCTGGCATCACAAAAAAAAATCATGTGATAAAGAATTTTATATTTTGTTTAAATGGTTAAAGTTTCTAGTAAACCTATCAGCTTTTTATTATTTGTTTTAGCTTTTTCCTTACAAAAGTTATGTAAAGTATATCAAAGATATTGAAAAATGTATAAAATTGGCCATTTTAATTCATATTTGGAATAACTTTTCCTCACTGACAGCATTTTCTAACCATAACAGAGCAAGTACAATCATTTGAATAAGGCGTTATATAAGCTATGTATGTGGTTTTTAGGCTATGCTACATTTAAGTATAAAGAAACCTGTATAAAGAAAAAAACCTGTACATTTTTCTCCTCATGATCTCTGAAATGCAGGATATTGTTTTGTTTGTGCGGAACGTGAAACAAAGCTTCAGTTTTGTCTCTCAGGACTTACCCTGATTTCTTTGTTTATCCACAGATGTTTTGGTAGGTTTCATTTTATTTTATTCACAGTGATTTCCCAAACTGCTCGTCTTTCAGCAGCCGGGACTCAGAACCTGCAGCTCTTCTAGAGAGAACCTTTTCTGTCTCTGTCTACAGCTAGCCAGGTGGATCTGTATATTAGTTCTCTGAGGGGTTCTTGACATTAGCACTCTGTATATTAGCCGCTGTGCACATGACACTGTGGAGTCTTATCATACATCCCTGTCCTAAAATCTTACCCTTGATTTCTGGTCATTATTTCGGCAATGTTTTGATTTATTTAGCCTTGATTGACCCAGCAGGTCATTAAGAATAACAGCAAAGCAACACACGGACCAAATAAGATAATAGTCCCCCCCCAAAAAAAAACGTATATGAAAAGATAAAAAGACAGACACCAAAAATTAACACAATCACAATAGACACATGATGGAGCCAAAATAATCATGTAATGGAAAAACAGGTACAGGTATCAATGAAAGTCCCTCATATAATCATATATATCAGAGTAGTTATAAAAAAACAGGAGAAACCTTAAAAGACATTATATGTGCATGAGCCTGATTTGTCGTGACCTTAAATATATTTGCAAATAAATGCAAAACAGCTAGTACACAACTGAATTAAAAACAGAGACATTTTGCTAAGTGTAATAGCCAGTATGATAATGAAAATATGCTAACTTGCTAACTCGGCCTGAGGGTCCTCAGAGGAACGGCAGGACAGGGATGTGAGATTGGGCTTCACAATGTCATTTAAACGTCAAGTTATAGTGAACCAGCTAGATTTTAGCACATGCTATAGGCTTTCTGTGCTCCTAATCATGAAAAATGTCTGAAGGTGATAAAGGTGAGCCAATGAAAGCCTGTAATACAAGTACAAACTGTGCTCATCTCAGTGGCCCAGGACAAAAAAAAAGTTTGCTGGAAAAGCTAAAGCCAGAACACAGCAGCTCACTTCCTTAAAACCACTGACCTCTGAAGCAACAGGAAAAGCTGTGTCTGTACCTGTCTGTGTGTCTGAATCCTCAGCGCTGGACTGGTCGGTCTCCAGGATGACGGCCAAGCCAGTAGAGGTGGCATGCAGTCGGGAGGCGCTGAGGTCCAGTCGAGTCAAACTGTTTACCCCTCTGCCCAGCCTCTGCTGTAACACCAGCTCAGAGTGCCGTGCTGAACTGGATGGTGGAAGCACTACATGAACGGTGCTCTGCTCTGGAAGATCACAGCCCTGTCAGCGAAAGAGAACAAGCAGCCGGTCAACACTGGCAAAATGTCTGACCTGGTCCACTCATTTTGATTCAGAATCATATTTCAACAAGAAATTCTGAGCTTTCTACCAAGATTAAGATTCAAATTCATTCTCAATTAAATCTCAGCGGTCATCAGAGCAGAAAATAGCAGCTTTGGCATGCAAGAATTTTTGGAATTCAGAAGAGATTTATTCATTCAGAGAGCAACATGTAAATGATAACGTTGTTTTTATTGGAGGATATAAAGAGAGATGATATGTTTCAGTCAGATGTACTGCGTCTTTCAGCAGTTTGGTCATTCAAGTTTTTTGTTACAGCTCATCTTTGAAGAGGAAGAAGAAAAAAATTATATATATATATATATATATATATATATATAGAGAGAGAGAGAGAGGGAGAGAGAGAGAGAGAGCTTTAAACATAGCTTTGTACTGAAAATATCAAATGCATCATCACAAGTTTGAGCTTCACTTCAAATGTATTTTAGTGTTTGGATTTTGCAATAATACTGAAAGCTGAAGATTTACTTACCAAAGTCAATAAAACCTCTAAAACTGCTAGCTAAGTGCCAATGTTAATGTGCCGATGGGCCGCTTCTACCATTGTGGCACAGAGTGCACGTACATGTGACGTCACTGGGGCTGTGAGTGCATCGGTCTGGGAGTGCACGTCTGCAGCCAGAAACTATTGGCCTGATTGATGATGCCAAGATGGGAAGCTAAAGATTAGCTTGTTCTACTTCTAAGACACATGAAGCGCCACCTCATCCTTTCAAAATTCTGCTAACCGAACATCTCTAGACATCTCAATGTGCTTGGAGCAGAATGCTAACTGCCAATTCTGTAATGCAAACTAACAGACGCCCATGCTGGCTAGCATGAAAAAGAGGAGACAGAGGGCACTCAGAGAGACCGAGGCCAACTATGCTTTCGTGGACTCCCAGCCACATGTTGGCTTTAGCTTTGGCATCACCAGAGCTTGATCTCACCATTTCCTGATGATTGGAGACTTGGAATGCTGCACCAGGAACAGGAATTGCATTTGTGACCTCAAACCTGGTTTCTTTACAAATGAGTCAGTGATTCATGTCACATATGTAACAGTCTCTGCTCGCCTGGACTAATTTAACAGTGCACACAGATGCAATATGTGCTAAACCCGACATGGCCTGATCTGCCTTGAAGCCAAATACAGCTCCACGACTCCTGATTGGGTTTCTGGGGATGCTGTTAGAGGCAAAGCAGATGGGTTTAAGGATGCTAAAGAAGTGCAGCAGATTAGCTGAATGTTCACTTTGCATTTTTGACAAGATAAAGACAAGGCTCAGCGTCCGTTTTTGAGCTTTAGAGAAACGAAATCCGTCTTTCTGGTGTTCCTGCAGTATGGAAAGTGCAGAAGCTGGAAAGCCCCCCCCTCTCTCTCTCTTTCTCTCTCTCACAACACTGATGTCCATTGTCTTAGATTCCGCCATACATTTGAGGGAAGAAAATGTTAAACATTACGGTCTCAATTACAATGGAGGAAATTTGCAGCCACAATGCTAATCCAGCTGGCAAGTGCGCTTCAGACCACTGGGATTACAGCGGAGAGGAATAAACATGCCAGTCACTGCACAGCACTGACACAAAGCTGCTAGCAGACTGAAAAGAGGACAAAAATGAAACTTTTACAATGGACGAAAATGGCATCGCCTCCCTCAGCTGTTGGAAGATTACAAAACATTTGCGCATGAAAATCTGTGCCATCCTGCAAACTTTACCAAGCTAGTTTTCAAAAAATATTATTCCCTGAAATCCTGTACTTGGAGAAGTGGCTTAGTAAAAGTACAAGTGATTTTCTCTACATCTTATCATAACTCATCTGAAACATCTACAATGCCCACAGACATGCACGGGTACTTAAGTACTCGGTTAACTGTTCGAGGATCCAATTCTTCGATATTAAAAATCACTATTTGGGAATTCATTACATTTCATCATGGGAAGACTGAGAAAATCTACAGACTAACAATTCAGCAAAACTCATATTTGCGTGTAAGAAGGCAGAGATAGTGTGGCTGTATCATTAACTAAGTTAGCTATTCTAGCTAATGTTAGTTAGGTCCAGAATTGAAAATATCTGACAGACAGAATGTTGGCACATCATCCACTGAGGAGAAAATAGTGGACACGCAGAAGACAAGTAGTCCTTACTAATGCTGTTTCTAGAAAATAGTGGACACGCAATAGACAACAAGTCCATACTAATGCTGTTTCTAAAGAATACAGCATGTCCCTCTGCATGCTGCTATGTTTCTGTGCAGCACCAATGTGGGCACCTCAAAAGGTCAGCCTACAGCAGGGATATTCAACTTTTTTCCAAAAGGGGTCATATCAAAATATGAGAGGTCACTCTTTGCCAAAATTTATTCTTAAATAATTAAAAACAATAAGTACTTAAAATACAAAGATGTAGACCAGTTAACTCTATTAAGCCAAGAGTCTAAACCGGTGTTTGATTCTGTGAATGTCTACTTCGTTTCAGAGAGTGGAATCAGAGCTTTCTGTGTGCTATTAAAGTTATGCATGTATAAAATTACAATTATGAATGAGGCTCCCAATTGGCGCATCCATCTAAGCAGTGTCCCTATCATCAAGAGATCGCGAGTTTGATCCCTGGTGATGTTACAGTCATCCGTGCCCGGGAGTCCAAGAGAGAACAATTCGCCTCGCTCTCTCTGGGTGGGTAGGATGGCCCATTTCTCCCCCCATCACTCAATGCGATACTAGTCAGTGAAGGCATCTGTTAGCTGACATAACAGATCTGGCGGTTGGCGCTTTCCTCCGAGCGCGTTCAGCTGTCCTGTGACGTTGCGTAAGAGGCAGTTCGAAAAGAAGCGGTGGTTGGTTTCACAGGTCTTTGAGGAAGCCTGTGCTAGCCTTCACCCACCTAGCATTGGTAGTATCGTGTGATTGGGGGAGTCCTAAGCATGAATGAATGTACAGTAAATTAATTTGCAGAGGTAGTCAGAAAAAAAAGGCTCTTACCTTTTAGCTAACTTCGTCAAGAGTGTGGTGCAACACGCAGTAAATTAACTGTGCTACTGCCACCTTCAGGGGAACGGCAAAACTGTAGTATATTCGCTGATGGCCCACCTATTATGCATTCTAAGGCCTGAAACAGCTCACGCCAGGACACGACAGACGCTTCGAGACACTTCAGTCTGGGTTTTGCGCATAACTGCGTTCAAAAGTGTGACACAACGCATTTCATAACGCAACTCCAGCACAACCTGCATTCTTACAGCAAGGGGCACCACAACCACACCCAAGCCTTTCCAAGCAGTCTTATTCCACCAGCGTGCTTTCTGAACTGCTGTAGCAGATGAGCAGTTGAGTCTCACTCAAAGATGTCTTATATAATCATAAAAAAATATGATACAGTATCACATTTCCAATCCAAAAAAAGGTAAAGCAGCTCACTCTCCTCTACTGTCCACGTGTAGCTGTTGAGGCTGTTGGAATCACAGTAGATGCCTCTTTGGTTTGCCCTCTTTGTACAGAAGGACCGAGTGTTTGCAGTGCATTGGCCGAGAGCTGTCATTTGCATTGCGTCCTTGCATTTAGTATGTTTTAGGCCCAAAGCAGAAGCAGGCCAATTGGCATCTGTCCCTGGGCTGCATTTTGCCAGAGAGCTAGACTTTGGATAGTCTACAGCTTTACATTACTTTTGGCCAAAATTGTTTTTTTAACCGTTATTTTTCCAGACATCCGCTCAGGAACTCTTACAGGTACTTGAATACCAAAATCATTCGGAATGCACATTCCCAGTCTCTTTCAGGCCATTTTTTTCAGCAGAACCTTCAGGTGCTGCTATTTGACTTCCCTCCATTTGTTTTGCTCAGGTTCCATTTCAGAGGCAAAATTTGTGATGCAAATCAGTTCGTCAGTCACAAACAGGTTCTCGTTAAAAGCGAGAGGCTTATTAGAGAGCCCACGCACCCTGATAGGGGAAAAGGTCCTCGGCTGTGCAACAGTCCATACACGTGATAATTTCTCAGAGGGAAACATTGCACTTGAACAAGGGAAAAATACACACACACACACACACAAAATTAATTTGATCTGGTTCATTTTTCCCAGACCGACAACAAGGATTGGCTTTTAATGACATCAACTTAATGAAGACCCTCTGGCTCAGAGTGAAGGAGCCACCAGACGAAAAACCGTCTTGCAGTTTCACCACGTAAAGAAGTGCTGTAATGTACCCAGAAGCGACTGCTAAGACGGAGGCAACAGAAGGCTGATTAGAGAGCCCTATAGAAAAATGAATGATGAGTACATAGAAATTAGCATTGATTATACGACACATGATGGATGTTTAAAGAGTCATAGTGCATTTTCTATAACGCCCAGGCTCGGTGGATATGAGATATTATACCGGTCAATAGCACATTATAGCTCTACGCCAGCACTTGCATATATAATCAATGGCAATGGCTTCACTCCATCAGCAAAGATGACCTTTCTGATTGAATAAGCGCAGTGAGAACCATTACTTCGCATGAATAGATTAGCCAGGCTGTTCCAGTGTCTTGCAGTCACACTAATTGTTTCTCCGATGCTGGAGCAATAACATTGGTGTAACCTTGATTTGGTTTCATCACCACACAAACAATCTGAAACATTACTGTAATGAAGACTCAGTCATATTAAGGTTAATACTGATCATGCCGGCTGATAAAAATTATTTCGACCAAGTGACATTTAGAAATGCCAGCACAGGCCGGAGCATTCGCGCCAAAGGCACATACATATTCACGTTCTACTGAATGGAACCTAAAACACCTCCAGCCATAGCTAAATCAAGAGAGTCTCATACATGTTTATATAGCAAATCAGTAAAACATCAGTAAAACTTCAAGCCTGTGCAGTGTCAGTCTCTGTCCAGCCCCAGGCACTCTGGAGTATTATTAGGGTACAGTGAAGCTGTCGTGCATTCATTCTGCATTCATATGACCTTTTCCAATTATGATGTGCTCTTTGGAGAGCCCGATCAACAAGTCAGTGCTTTAAAGACAGGGATGCACTGCATTAGCAATGACTTGGATCTTTGGAGCCACGCAGCGACAGAATTTCAATTTCAAGAGTGAGGAGACAATCAATGAGTCTGCCATTCAGAATCATAAGCAGCCCAAGAGACTCCCCACAATTTGCCAAGGTCATCTAGGGTTATAGCTATCTCCCTATGTATTGGGCAAACACAAAATATTCATCTATGCACTGTGTAGAAGTGGCTCGACACTGCACGTGCAATGAATGTGAGAAGAGAACACATCATTAACCCGCATTCTCGACAACAATATGGAGTCACTGCATTGTTTTCATTTGTGAAGCACAGCTGTAAGCAGGTATAGTACCTACGCTCCATCGTGCTAAAGTCAAAAGTCATGTTTGCTTCTGCATCTGTAGCACCTGAGCTTATTGATATAGGAATCATTCACATTGCAGGGTTAAAGTGGTGCAAATCAGTGTTTGAAAAAGAGGTCGAAATAGATCTGAGATCTAGATCTTTATTCAGAGCAGTATAAACACAAAATCAATACTGAATTTAATTAAGACATATGATCTTTCTTAAATCAGACCAGCCACTTTAATTTGTGCTCTTCTTAGGCTAATTTCAGACTGGAGGTAAAAGAGACCAATGTGGATAAAGTCAGAGTTTAAAACACATTTCAGACTTTTACTGGACTTGGACTTTAGACTAAAATGCTTTTGCCTTGAATGACCCTATAGTGTAGGGCCAGTCCAATCAAAACGCTAAAAACGCTAGCCACAACATGACTGGCAAACACAGCTTTGAAAAGCTGGACACATATAAAATCATCATATTTTCATTACACAAGGCAAGGCAAGGCAAGGCAAGGCAAGGCAAGTTTATTTATATAGCACCTTTCATACCTTTCATTCAAAGTGCTTTACAAATGAAAAAATACAGAAAAATGTAATTAATGTAAATAAAATAAAATTTATGTAAATTAAAAACATTTTAAAAACATAATTAAAACAATAGATTTAAAAGAAGTTAATCAAATTTAAAAGAAGGAGATAAAAAATTAGAATAAAAATAAGAAACATGATTAAAACAATAGATATAAAAGAAGTTAAATGAATGAGGATAAGAGTGCCGTTACAGGATAACAGTGGATTAAACTGAGCTAAAGGCCTGCTCAAACATGAAGGTTTTCATTCTGGATTTAAAAGGTGTCTAGTGTTGGGGCTCTTCTAATGCTCTCTGTCAACTGGTTCCATTTCAGAGCAGCGTAGTAGCTAAATGCCGCCTCTCCGTGTTTAGTTTTTACCTTAGGCTGCACTAACTGACCAGTTCCTGATGATCTGAGAGTTCTGCCCGGCTCATATTGCTGGAGCACATCTAATAAATATACTGGTCCTGCACCATTAAGACATTTATAGACCAGTAATAGTACCTTAAAGTCTATCCTGTAACATACTGGTATCCAGTGTAGGGATTTAAGGATAGGAGTGATGTGCTCCCTTCTTTTACTCCTAGTGAGAACTCTGGCAGCTGCGTTTTGAATCAGCTGAAGCTGTTTGATTGTCATTTTTGGGAGTCCAGTTAGGAGCCCATTACAGTAATCAATCCTACTAGAAACAAAGGCGTGGATGAGTTTCTCCAGGTCTGCTTTAGCCAGAAAATCTCTGATTTTGTTGATGTTAAAAAAAGTTAGCTTAACTGCAGAAAATATAAGTTCCGGTAGTGATGATGGTTCTTAATGTTACACACTCACTTTCAGACTTTAAAGACAAAAAAATTAACTTCAGAACAATGGGATCTATCTGCTCACCATGTGGCCATGAGGGGCAGGGATGCGGTCTCACATCCTGCTATAAAATGCAGGGGTGTATCAGATACACATCATATTTCTGTACCACATATGAAAAGCTACATTCACATTACCAGGCTGAAGTGGCACAAATCCTATTTTTTGTCCTAATGTGACACGCAAATCTGATCTTTTCAAATCACTTTTCATATGTGGTCCTAGATCAGATACATATCGCTGTTTACATATCGGAACAAAACCTCATATCTCCATTTTTGTCGATTTTCAGTTTTTGACATCATTTGAAAATGCTTGCTGCTCTTTACATTGTGTGTAAATTTCATGATGAAAGGACCAAAAGAAACGGCCCAAAATGACTTGAAAACAAGTCTGGTTCCATTGACTTACATTAAAAGTAAAGTATGCTTTTTCCTTCTACTGTACAGTTACCATTTTGGAGATACAAGGTTTTGTTCCGACAGCAGCGATAAACAATTCATGGCAAGTAAACACTACAAAAGGATCTGATGCCTTTTCACAGTCATCTCACTCTAAGAATGAAGATTTGAACTGCAAATTATCGTTGTGACAAAGATTTGTTCGGCTGGTTTATTTGTTTGCTGTTCATCATGCACATAGTTCATTCACGTGACCTGACTGACTAGGATGTGCACATGTGGGTTGTTTCAGGACACAAGTTGGTTCACATTGATCAGAACTGAGCAATGAGGCTTGTACTGCCAAATCAGGATCGAACACATCAGATTCAATGTGTTTATCACACTACCGCACCAAAAAAACAAAAAAAAAAAAACTAATCTGCGTCACATATGATGAAATCAGGTTTGGGCAACTTTTACAGTGTGAAAGGTCAGAGCAACCGTAATGAGAACAGTCTGGTAAAGAGCACCAATGATTGCTGCTTTAAATACCAAAATATGAAATGGGACACCGTACAGCAGAGGTCGACAGCTCAAATGTTAAGAAGAGCCATTCTATCCCTTCAACAAAAATCAAACCACCTTGGGAGACACATTTTATGTCCATTTTACCATCTTGGCAGTAAATATATGTGTCAGTATGTGCTGATGTCCTGGTATAGGCTAAAAGTATAATGTTAACAAAGCTTTTGCACAATTGTAGCCACTTTTTTCGCATCTCTGGCAGGAAACAAAGGTGGAATAGTTTCTTGTAAAATGTCTCTAAACTTTTGGCTTTTTATGAGGCTGAAGTCGCTTCTCATTCACCAGCTTCTTGTTAAAATTTTCCCATTCCACCTTAAATGGCGCCTGACGTTCTAGAATGTAAATACTGCACCTTTTAAGGTGGAACGGGAGTATTTGAACAAGGAGCTGACTTCAGCCTTGCGACCTTTTAGTGTTTGACAGTTCTTCACTGCAGATTAAACATACCAGGTAACCAGCTTGAGTGATTATAAATGTAAATAAGTCCAAATTATCCATGTTCATCTCAAATCTTTCTCTTTACCTTTCCGTTAGCTCTAGCTAAGCAAGATCTGCATTTCAGGTTGATGAATTAGCATTTATAGGCTAGATTATCTTCAGCATTAAAGACCATTTATTATTAAAACTGTATTATAATGATCAGCAGGGCTTTATTTTACTACAAAGGATTATTTTTACCTAAAAATCTAATTTTGTTTTGGAGCTGCAACAATGCAGTAAAAGAGCCGCGTGTTGATGATCCACTGCCCTACAGCCTCTGGTCCGCAAGTGATCAGCATGATCAAATGTACACATGAAGATCCAAGTTCAGAAGTCAATCACACTGAAACAGATATGAGTATTGTACAAACTTGAACACAAGTCATCAGAGAGGAAAAACCGCAGAAAAAAAATCACTTGAATTGAGCAGTAAGACTTGTAGCCATTGGCCCAGCTGAAAAGAGAAGCATGGCAGTCTGAAGCCTCAACAAACACAATTAGCCACATTTAACTGATTGTAACGTGAGGCACAAAAGCTGAGGAACAATTCCAAGCACAGCAAATCTGTAGCGATGTCGTCTGTTCAGTCAACAACAGAAAACAGGTGTCTTCAGAGAGCCGGTCCAGAGCGAGTTTGCTGAGGCAGACAGAGACGTTTTGTGAAGCTCCTCAGCGTCGGCCTTGCGATGCACACAGGCAGATGGTGAGGAAAGCTGGGCTAAGAGAGGCAAAGCCTGTTAAGGCTGTGTGACTAATGTGAGCTGGGAGTTCTAGGTCCCGCCACAGCTCAAACAAGCAGGAGAAATGACGCACAGGACAACAGCGTCTAATTCAGCTGTGCCATTGCAGAAAACAAGAGAGGAACACCAGTATAAAATGGGAACAGAGGCCGCACAGAGGCTGCTCTTACAATTACAAAGGCGGCACTGCAGCCGCATCTCCAGAATGAGAATTACTGCAGTTTTGCTAACATTAAGGTGTCAACATCATACCTGATATTCTGAATGTTGCCACTGGTAATCACCAATTTGTGTGGTGACTTTTGTTAGAGGGAATAAAATACAAATTAAAAGGGCCCGTATCACAGAAAGACACATTTCCCTAATTTTATATTTAAATAAAGGAACTGAAAGTTTCTATATATGGAAACTAAGCTGCAAAAACAGCCCATTTCTTATATATTGCTTCTGTGATGTCATGAGAACCAATTTATTTACAGATTCAACTATTCAGTCTACAGCACTTTACTCACACTGATGAAACACTCCTTTTCAGCCAGGCCTGATTTTTGAAGGAGGCACGGCACATACGTATATAAGTCTTAAAAGCACCGTAACAAAAACTCTTTAATTGAAAGAGAACAATAGGGATTGAAAAACTGGCATGAAAAAATTTTATTAAGACCAGTTTTGGTACAAAAGTACTGGGACACCCCTCCTAATTATTGAGTTCAGGTGTTTCAGCCACACCCGTTACTAACAGGCGGATAAAATTAAAAACATACTGGTGTAAAGTGGCCGCCACTGGAACATATATGAAACATATTTTGTTGAGTGAGGAATCACACCTCTTTATCTGACAGTCTGAGGGACAAGTCTAGGTTTGGCAAATGCCAGGAGAACGCTACCTGCCTGACTGCATTGTGTCAACTGAAAAGTTTGGTGGAGGAGGGATAATGCTGTGGGGCTGTTTTTCAGGGGTTGGCTGAGGCCCCTTAGTTTCAGTGATGGGAAACCTTAATGCTTCAGCAGATCAAGACATTTTGGACAATTATATGCTTCTAACTTTATGAGAACAGTGTGGGGAAGACCCTTTTCTGTTCCAGAATGATAGAGTCCTAGTGCACAAAAAAAGGTCCATAAAGGCATGCTTGTGTGAGTTTGGTGGGAAAGAACTTGACTGGCCCTCACAGAGCCTTGACCTCAACCCCAACAACTTTGGGATGAACTAGAATGGAGATTGCGAGCCAGAACCTCTCCTCCAACATCAGCGTCTGACCTCACAAATGAGACACTCTCCAAAATCTTGTAGCAAGCATAAAAGCTCCTGTGGGTGTAATGTTTTGGTGTTCCAATACTTCTATACATATAGCATACATCAAAGCACACAGTACTTACAAGCAGACCTCAAGGGAAAAAATTAAATGCAAGAAAAATGTCTTATTGAAGATGAAAGATGGCTACGTTAAGTAACTCAGCAATTTGCAAAGTCACTAAATAGTCCTTAGTTTAAAGTGGACGCGACTGACCCGATAACTGATGACAGAAGAGCTAACAAAAGTGGTTTGATTCAAAAACAGGGGTTGAATCAATTTGTATGTATCCTCAAATATATATTAGACAATTGTAATGAAATTAATTAATGATTATTATAAAAGACCAAGAGGTTAGTTCATCAAAAGTATCATGATATACAGTACTGTGCGAAAGTTTTAGGCATCTAAACAAATTTTTAAACAATTTACCTCAGCAGTCAGTTTATCACAATATACATTAGAATAAAGTCATATTCATAATTCAAATAAACATAAAAATAATAATAAGTAACATAATAATAAGAAGAAGAATAAGAATTTATTGGGTCCATATTTTACCTTGACAACTTCACAGCCGCCACAGAGACTTGTTAATATCATCAATTTCATCATGAGCACAATTTAATGAAGCACTGGTCAAACCAGGAGTTGCTTTTTAACTATATATAATACTGTAATACTGGGCTTCCTCAAGCAGAGGTTTGAAAATGGTTAAACAAACACACTAATATATATATATATATATAAATATACACACACACACACACACACACACACACACACTAATATATAGCACACAGTACTGTAAATTTGAGCTCATATCGCCCACCACTATGTTTCAGCATGCACATACACAGAGCTAAACCAGGCAGGAATGAGGCAGAGACTGGCTGTGCAGTGAAGCACGATGGAGGAGAGTAAGGGGTCCTCTCAGACAGAAAGTCCTTGAGACTGAAAGCGCTAAGTTAACCTTGAGAACATGCAGACTCGTCTCAGCTGCTCCTCCACAGCATATGGAGAGGCAGAGGGAAGAGGTCTCGCTGAGACGAGCACTAACTCTGGAGTAATTGGCAACAAATGGCAGACGTCCTTAAGATATTTTTGCTGAAGCGTTCCAGGATGAAAATAGACCACTTTTGACCAGAGCATCAGAAAACGAGACAAAGAAAACAGACGGAAGAGCAAGAAACAGACAGAGACGAGAGCGACCCATTCAAAGAGCAAGCAACTGACAGAGAGACAGTGGAGAACCGAGAGAAAAGATGAAGACAAAGGGGAAAGGTGGAGAGACAGAGTGATAGACAGAGACAAAATAGAAGTAAAGCTTGGGTGAGAAAGACAAAGAGGGAAACAGAGGTGAGGCAGAGAGTGAATGACAGAGTGAGAGAGAGGGGAGAGTGAGTTGGTGCTCCTCAGGGATGGGCGAGCTAATAGAGCGCATTACAGCCAGCGCTCTTCTCGTCACTACAAATGTCAGACTGTGAGTCCTGCGGCACAGACAGATAAACAGCAGAGGCTGTCGGCGCCTACAGCTACATATATACACTCCTCGCACTGAGCGGACAACGTGCACTGACTCACAACACACACAAACCCGTTTTTATACAGTGTCAGGACACGGGGTCAAGCATATCGCTGCTGTTGGAATCTCAAATCTCCAAAATGTGAAATGTGAAATGTGAAAGAAGGAAAAAATATTTTTACTTTTAAATGAAAGTTAATGGAACTAGATTTTTTCCATGCACTTTTGGAGCATTTCTGTTGTTCTGTTCATCAAGAAATTTTGGCTCACTGTAAAGGTCAGCTGGTAGGGTCAAATTCTGTAAAAAAAATAAAAGTACAAAACAACAAAAATGGAGATACGAGGTTTTGTTCCAACAGCAGCGATATGTACCATACCTACACTATGGCCAAGTGTGTGTGCGTGTACAAGCACTACGCAAAATAAACCTTGATGCAACCATAAATGTGCTTACAATAATGCACCTGAATTTAAGCTGCAGCATATGAAATAAATATGCCGGTCCTGCACCACTAAGCGATTCATAGACCAGTACCTTCAAGTCTATTCTGTAACAGACTGGTAGCCGGTGTAAGGATTTAAGAATGAGGGGCGATGTGTTCCTTCTTTTATTCCTAGTGAGACTCTGAGAGCTGCATTCTGAATGCAGTTCAGACTCTGAGTTTGGTGTCTGTTTTGGGAGTTCAGTTAGGAGAACATTATAGTTATCAATCCTGCTAGAAATAAAGACATGGATGAGTTTCCCCAGGTCTGCTTTAGTCAGAAAATCTGATATATTAGAATAGAATACTAGAATACTAATTTAATAACTGCTTTGATGCAACTGCTATAACTGAGATCAGGGTCCATTAGTACACCAAGGTTACATACTAGTTCTTTAGATTTTAGGGCTCCAGGAATCCAGATAGGCAGCATGTGCCTCTCATTGCTATTCCGAATAAAATAATCTGTTTTATCAAGTGCAGAACTGCAGAAAGTAAGAAGTGGAGCGGTGGTGTTATCAAAGGTGCTTTACTAAAAAAATGATCCACTGATCAAACATCAGTGCTTGCGCCCACTACAATTAATGTAGCTTGTTTACTTCAAGTTTATAGTCATTTGAGTTGGTTGTACAGATTAAGAAAAGACCCCAGGTGTCCTAGTTATTAAAAGCTAATTGTAAGAACTGTCAATTATAGGAGCTCTCAAATGTATTTTTAACACAAATTGTGCACTTTTGTTCATGACTCTTCTTCTGACTACAAACACGAGGTAACTTGCGGAGTAACTGTCTTGGCGCTACAGCGAACAAATCCTAAGTTTGTGGTTAACGGTACAGAGTAACAGCTATCCCCTCCTGGGTTGGGAGATTATAATGGAATCAGTAGCAGTGAGGTGAAGTGCTGGCAGAACTGTGCGAGCAGGTGAACTACGCACATGGCGCATTAAGAATGAGTTGATTACAGCCTCACACTGTGAGAATCACACTACTTCAACACAAGCAGCTTGACACCCGAGTGCTTAGCACTGCTGCTACGCTAATAACCCATTAGCTTCTCTACTCACCAACATACTTCAGTGTATCACACTCACACATTCACACACACACACACACACACACACACACAGACACAGACACACAGACACACTCACACATTCACACACACACACAGACACACAGACACACTCACACATTCACACACACACACACACACACACACACACACACACACAGACACACTCACACATTCACACACACACACACACACAGACACACAGACACACTCACACATTCACACACACACACACACACACACACACACACACACACACACACACACACACACACAGACACACAGACACACAGACACACACACACACACAATATAACCATAACCAAACTCTTTAATTACTGAGAGTTTTATCTGTGCTTCAGTAAATTCATTGCACAATGAAGCTGATGGAAATATGAATGAGAGACATGTAAATTAATTTGGAGCGGAGATGAGAGCTCATTAAAACAAACTGAGCAACTATACTGCATATTGATTGCTCCACGAGCAAAAGGAAAAGGTGACACTGTGATAGTTCCTGACAAACCTAGTGTGTGGGTTTGTGTGTGTGTGTGTGGGTTTGTGTGTGTGTGTGTGCACCAACCATTTATGAGAATTCCACACTGATCACATGAATGAGCACAAAAACACAATGTCAATATTTCAGAGCCGTCCAAGGCAAAAAAAAAAATCAAAACAATGTCACTGTATAAGTGGGACATCCAAAGTATGTGTGAGCAGATGTCATGAAAATTGCTCAGTAAAGGTTTAGTCTGGCCCATAACATACCTACATGCTAAAATGGATAATAAGAGAGTCAGACGCCCCCAATTAGCACTGTCCATAGTACACTGTGCTAATGGAGAGTAACAAACTTTCACTACCAGTAAGAGTAGATCTTTTCTGATACGTGTCCACTGATTATCTCCCTCTACTCCACTCGCAAGTGTCTCTCTGCTTAAGGGGCATGTCTGTCTGTCAGGATGCAAACAAACCTATCAATCCAGAAACACATGGATTTTTAAAAGTGTGTTGTGCTGGTATGAGCAGATCATTCACTAAATACCGTTACTGGACACCAGCAGGAAGCAACTAAAACTTTTAATGGTTTCTATGGTTTTCATACAGCAAGACGTTTAATATCTGAGGGGCTGCCAGACTGTACAAAGTTTGGGAACCACTTGACAAGGAAAAAGAAAAAAAAAGAAATCAATGAGGGAATCGATAAAGAATCTGATAAGGGACCAAAATGCAGAATCGATAATGGTATTGGTATCATAAAAGTCTTATCTATTCCCACCGCTAACTACAATCCCTCACAGTCCCTTTTAATACCATATTGAAAATTAATGGAGGGCACATCTCATTACTGAGTCACTGACTGCCTGAGTGACTGATTGAGACCCATTGAAATGTGCATGTAAGCATCCAGTGAGACAAACAGTAAATGGAATAAACCAAACTAAATAAAGTGACACTGCTGCCGGCATACTCTCAAATGTAGGGCAAACATGAAAGAAAGTAGAAAACACATTTACTGAAGCGAGTTATGAGTCTTAGGAAAACAAAAGCTCTTCCTAATAACAGATGCAGTAGCACAGCAGTACTTTAGTGTTTATTGGAGCTCGGGCGTTGTTCTGACGTTGCAGCACTGAGTTGTCTTGCAATTGTTCACTTATTCAGGTGAGAATGAAGTCATCAATCACTGGTGCATGACCACTAAATGCAGTAAAATGTAAAATAGAATAGTATTTATGTGCCAGTGACTTTGTAGAGAGTTTGCCGTTGACTTAGGTAGCTCACTATCACTCACTGAGTTCCAAACTGCCTCTGGAAGCAACATCAGAAAAAGAACTGTGCATTAGGAGCTTCACATAACAGGTTTCCATGGCTGTGCAGATGCACACAAGCCAAAGGTTAAAATGGACAATGGCAAGTGTCAGATAGAATGGTATTAAGCTTGCCACCACTGGACTCTGGAGCAGTGGAAACATATTCTGTTGAGTGAGGAATCACGCTTCTCTATCTGGCAGTCTGATGGACAAGTGTAGGTTTAGCGAATGCCAGGAGAACGTTACCTGCCTGACTGCACTGTGCCAACTGTAACTGTAACTGCAAGTTTGGCGGGGGAGGCATAATGCTATGGGGTTGTTTTTCAGGGGGTTGGCTGAGGCCCCTTAGCTCCAGTGAAGTGGTATCTTAATGCTTCAACATACCAAGACATTTTAGACAATTCTATACATCCACCTTTGTGGGGAAGAACCTTTTCTGTTCCAGCATGACTGTGTCCCAGTGCACAAAGCAAGTCCATAAAGGCATGACTGGGTGAGTTTGGTGTGAAAGAACTTGACTGGCCCTCACAGATTCCTGCCCTCAACCCCATCAAACACCTTTGGGATGAACTAGAGTGGAGATTGTGAGCCAGGCCCTCTTGTCCAACATTAGTGCCTGACCTCACAAATGCACAGTGGAGGCCTTGCTGCTCTGCTGTGGAGTTTGAGTGTTATTCTCTCAAGCTGTCAATTGTGTTTTCACTGTCCTTCATGTCCTATAACCCAATTTTATGGATACCTACACAAACACCTATCTCACACAGACACACACACACACACACACACACACACACACAGGTCACCTTCATGTCTATGTCAGACTGTTCACCAGAGAGTATGTTTTGTGTACAAGCATGTTGGCTCTGATGTGTATTCTATGCTGTGCGTCCCCCCAACCATCACTTGTCGACTGAGCGCGACATGAAACAGGTCCGGTATCCCTGGAGACGGACACACTCTCCGCCGTCCTTATTCTGTCACTCAGCAGCCGTTAAACCAGCCGAAACAACAGAACAGCTGCAACCAACGTGTGCATTTCACAGCAGTGAGTGAAGCAACAGAAGTAAATAATGGAAGATGGATATGAAAGGCCGTGTTGTACTGCAGTAAAGAGAGTCTATCAACAGAGATGGGCAGTTATGCAAAACAGCAATCCATTACAAACCACTCATTACTCTTTCAAACTGTAATGGGATTAATTTACCCATTAATTCCTTGAAAGGTAATCTCACTACTCATTACTTTACTTGTATGTTACTTTCTAAAACCCATTCAAATCTGTACCAACTGGAAAGTGCAAGACAAGTTCAGCATTTAAATGCAAGGCAAGTTTATTTACACAGCATCTTTCACACACAGCTGTCATTCAAAATGCTTTACAAATGAGAAAATAAGTCATTCAAAAAGTAAAGGAGAATAGAAATTAAAACATGATTAAAGCATATTTTTCAGTCATTATTCAGTAAAAAGTCAAATAAGAAATTAAATTTGGATTAAAAAAACTTTACAGAGGAAAAGGGGCTGGAAATGCTAACAATGTTTAAAGTGAGCTGAAAGCTGCTCAAAGTGGAATGTTTTGAGCCCAGGTTAGAAAGTGTCCAGTGTCTGGGCTCTTCTAATGATGTCCGTCAACTGGGTCTATTTAAGAGCAGCATTACAGCCAAATGCTGCTTCCCCATGTTTAGTCTTCACCTTCAGCAGGACTAACTGACCAGTTCCTAATGATCTGAGAGTTCTGCTCGTCTCATGTCGCTGCAGCATATGAAATAAATATGCTGGTCCTGCACCACTGAGCGATATAAAGACCAGTACCAGTACCTTCAAGTCTATCCTGTAACAGACTGGTAGCCGGTGTAAGGATTTAAGAATGAGGGGCGATGTGTCCCTTCTTTTACTCCTAGTGAGACTCTGCATTCTGAATCAGCTGAAGCTGTTTGATTTTTTTGGGAGACTATTGCAGTGATCAATCCTGCTAGAAATAAACATGCGCATGAGTTTCTACAGGTTTGCTTTAGTCAGAAAATCTCTGATCTTGTTGACATCAGATTAAGGACAGACGGATCAAGTTTAGGTCCCAGAGTGGTCTGATGTGAAATGCCACATTCTAGAGTAACTTGTCCACAGTGGTGTGTGGAATGGTTTTAAACCCAAATTCCAATGAAGTTGGGACGTTGTGTAAAACATAAATACAAAAATATGATGATTTGCAAATCCTTTTCAACCTATATTCAACTGAATACACTACAAAGACAAGATATTTAATGTTCAAATTGATGAACTTTATTGTTTTTTGCAAACATTCACGCATTTTGAATTTGATGCCTGCAACACATTCCAAAGAAGTTGGAACAGGGGCAACAAAAGACTGGGAAAGTTGAGGAATGTTCAAAAACACCTGTTTGGAACATTCCACAGGTGAACAGGTTAATTGGAAACAGATGAGTGTGATGATTGGGTATAAAGGGAGCATCCCTGAAAGGCTCAGTCGTTCACAAGCAAGGATGGGGCGAGGTTCACCACTTTGTGAAGAACTGCGTGAGCAAATAGTCCAACAGTTTAAGAACAACGTTACTCAGCATGCAACTGCAAGGAATTTAGGGATTTCATCATCTACAGTCCATAATATCATCAAGTCTGCAAGTAAGAAAGGCAGTTCAAAAGCCAGCATCTCTGATGGTATGGGGGTGTGTTAGTGCCCATGGCATGGGTAACTTGCACATCTGTGAAGGCACCATTAATGCTGAAAGGTGCATTCAGGTTTTGGAGCAACATATGCTGCCATCCAAGCAACGTCTTTTTCAGGGACGACCTGCTTATTTCAGCAAGACAATGCCAAGCCACATTCTGCACGTGTTACAACAGCATGGCTTCATAGTAAAAGAGTGCGGGTACTAGACTGTCCTGCCTGCAGTCCAGACCTGTCTCCCATTGAAAATGTGTGGCACATTATGAAGCACAAAAGACGACAACGGAGACCCCGGACTGTTGAGCAACTGAAGTTGTACATCAAGCAAGATTGGGAAAGAATTCCACCTACAAAGCTTCACCAATTAGTGTCCTCAGTTCCCAAACACTTATTGAGTGTTAAAATGAAAGGTGATGTAACACAGTGGTAAACATGCCCCTGTCCCAACTTCTTTGGAACGTGTTGCAGGCATAAAATTCAAAATGAGTGAATATTTGCAAAAAACAATAAAGTTTATATATAAATATTATATAATATTTATATATATTTATTTATATATAAATATAAATATTAGGGCGGCACGGTGGCGTGGTGGGTAGCGCTGTCGCCTCACAGCAAGGAGGGCCTGGGTTCGATTCCCCGGCTGGGTGACCGGGGTCCTCTCTGTGTGGAGTTTGCATGTTCTCCCCGTGTCTGCGTGGGTTTCCTCCGGGTTCTCCGGTTTCCTCCCACAGTCCAAAGACATGCAGTCAGGTCGATTGGACATGCTAAATTGCCCCTAGGTGTGTCTGTGTGTCTGCCCTGCGATGGACTGGCAGCCCATCCAGGGTGTATCCTGCCTTCCGCCCGAAGACTGCTGGGATAGGCTCCAGCACCCCCCGCGACCCTGACGGAGAAGCGGCTTAGAAAATGGATGGATGGATGGAAATATAAATATTAAATATCTTGTCTTTATAGTGTATTGAGTTGAATATAGGTTGAAAAGGATTTGAAAATCATCGTATTCTGTTTTTATTTATGTTTTACACAACATCCCAACTTCGTTGGAGTTGGGTTTGTACATGTGGTTGAGCGCTAGCTGCAGGAACCTGGGTTCACCACATAAGGACTGCTCACATACTCTGAGGTACGATCCAAAAATGTTATATTTAGTAGTATTCACATTCCCTTCCGGGGCTTTATGCCTGATATCTGAGACACTGTTTAACAAAGGCTTTGGAAAGGTCCATGAAAAATAGCTTTAGCCCCATTTTACCATCATCAACACTATATATAAAACTCAGAAGTGCACATGTAGGTTCACTGGTGGTTTTGGATAGTAAATAAAATGTTATATTTGCGTTGTAGACATTGTGACTTCTGGTTCCTATCACCACCACTGTAAAGAAGTTGGTAAGCTTCCCTACAATTAACCATTTCTCATCAAACCACTCTTACTTTATTTACACCACAACTGAATTCTGCAGACTTTTCCAAAATTTGGTGGAATTCCCCTTATATGCATCATGGATTTATCAGTATCAGCAAGACTGCTGCCAGTACATGGTACTTAAATGAATTGCTTTCTCCTGTAGTGCACACTCTTCAATATTTATATAAATGAAGACTTTGAGTGTCTGCTGTTTATTTAACCCTCTGGGGTCCATGAACGTGCCCACGCATCACATTTGATGTTTCTATATATGTTCCTGTATCATTGTGATAATACAGCACAGAAATACACTTCAAACATTTGCTGTTTGAGTCTGTAGAGTAACCCTTACAACTCCATCTTAAGACATCATACATGACTCATATATGGGGTTATGAGGCTATGAGGAGATGCTGAGATGCACATCATCTGCCTCTCGCAGTGTACAACTGGTGGATTTGTGTGTCCATCTACATTTTGTGTGAAAGTGACCAATAAACACTCAGGAAATCACTAAGGACTGACCCATCAAGCCGGATACCCTTCAATCTTCATTCAGTCCACTTTGGAGACATATGTAAAGTCGCGTGTGAAGAGTTTACAGCTGTTGATCATCTCTCTTCACATTTGGCAGCTGAAGATCATACCAGTCAATAAAGCAGTGATGAACTAAAACCACTAGAGTCTGTTCTATTTTACCATATAACATTTCACTGGTTGGTTATCTGAGATTTAAGCTCCTTAAAATTGGTATTGGCACTGGAGACAAACTTGTCATGCCCATTTAGCTGTACAGGATGATTCCAATCACCCACCTATGCAACAAACAGCCTTTAAACAGTGCAAATCATATTTATTCCAGCATTAATCCTGATAATCCATAAAGTAAGTAGGAGGCTGTGTTTACAGAGGACATCACTCCTCTGCAAATACCAGCCTTACTGAACAAATGCAATGCCATTTAGTTCTGCTCTGTTTAGATTGTTTAAACATGCTTATTTCAATTATGTGTTCAATTCAGATATTAAACCGGGACTAAATAACGACTCTGACGAAGTGCTAGCAGATCAGGCTTTGGCTTGAATTTGGAGCTTTAACCCTCTTGTTATGTTGCTGTTCAAACTGACCTGTTTTGATGTTTTAAAATGAAAAGGAAAAATATTCTTAAAAATTTTTGGAGCATAATCTTCATTAGATCTTTTCTGCTGGAAAATTGACCCAGAACAGATGCTTTGTTTGTATTAATCAACATATCCCATAACAATGTCAAAAATGTCAAAAAATACATAAATAAAAATAAATAATAACAACGAAAGTGATGAATGTCTAGTTTTATATTAATGTATATAAAAAACTGTTTGAGAATGGCTTTTTAGATAAACTACTATAAGATAATAGGATGATTATAGTAAGAAAATAATAATATAAGTAAACCATGATCTGGGTCAAAAACTTGATTACACTATATACTGATTAAACTGATATTGAGCTAAAGATAATGTTTACGGAGAAAAATATATATTTTTAACTACTTTCAGATGGTTAAACATGCATCAGGTCAGTTTAATGCAGGAACATCATTGCTGCTCCTTACAACTGAACATACCAGGAGGGTTAACTGGGCCTGAAATTTTGGCCTGAACACGAAAACAGCCTGAGAACTTTCTGTCCAATTTTCTGTCTTTTCTGTCCACACCACATCAGCAGGTTTTGCGTCTGAAACTGAAGGGAACCGGCTCATCATCACCCTAAATAACACTGCATTGAGCAGCACCTGTTAAATTACCACGTAGCGACAACAACAGTCATCTTTACACTGCAAAACATGGTATCTTGGCAAGGGAAATGATTTTAAATGTGTTCAATTGTAAGTAATATTTCTCATTTTGAGATTACTGTAAGATTATTAAACTTATTCCAATCCATCCATTCATCCATCCATCCATCCATCCATTCATCCATTCATTTTCTAAGCTGCTTCTCCCTCAGGGTCGCGGGGGGTGCTGGAGCCTATCCTAGCGGTCATCGGCCGGAAGGCAGGATACACCCTGGACAGGTCGCCAGTCCATCGCAGGGCCTTATTAAAAATCACTTAAAGCAAATTTTTTAAAAATCCAGAAATAAGTTACATAGCCTTGTAATAATCTTAGCAATATTAGACAGTGTTTTGTAAAAGTGATTTGTCTGGATTACATGACACTTACACAGGTTGTTCCAGAAAATATTATCATTAAAAACCGATATGCTCTTAAAATAAGTGTTTTAAGTTAAAATGTTTTATTTGCCAGCAGATCTTTAAAAAAAAAATAAAGACTGTAAAATACTGCTTACAGAAGTATTCAACCCCTTCACACTAGTACTTGGTAGAAGCAGCTTTTGCCGCAGTAACAGCTTTTAGCCTTTTCGCTCAGCTTTGGGAGTGACATTCACCTTGTCTTCCTGCAGATTTGCTCCAGGTTTGTTTGGATGATGCTTGTGGACCACAATTTTCAAACAGAAACGCAGATTCTCAATTGGACTGATATATGGACTTTCTGACTTGGAGAACATATAGAACATCCATCATTTTGTTGTTTAAACTCTCCTGTGTTGCTTTGGCCTTGTGCTTGGCTTCACTGTCCTGTTAAAAGGTGCAGACTGAAGCAAGTTGTCTTGTATTATCTCTCTGTATTTTCCACCTTCCATCTGTCCTTCAGTTTTAATAAGATGCCCAGTTCCCACTGAGGAATAACATCCCCACAACCGGATGCTGTCACCCCTTCCTACACTGTGGGGAAGGGGTTGGTTGAGGAATGGACAGTGCTAGGATTGCGCCAAATACAGCATTTCGGGGTTGATCCAAAAAGCTCAATTGACCATAAAACCTTATCCCACATTTTAGCTGGGTCACTTTGGCGCTTTCTAGGAAACTGTAGATGTGCTTTGATCTGTTTTTTTTCCATCAGTAATGGCTTCTGTCTAGCCACTCTTCCCTAAAGGCCAGTTGTATGCACAACCTCTTTATATGATTGACCAGTTCACCTTCGTTCCAGGCTCAGCCACTGAACTCTGTAGCTCATTCAGAGTGAGTCAGCCTCTGTGCATCCTCCCACAAGTCCACTTGCTGGTTTTGAGGGACGGCCTTGTCTCTGCAGTACCTGTGGTCACTGGAATATCCAAACACTTGGATATTATTTCGTAGTTCATCCTATCTGTTACATGCGTATAACTTCAACTCTAATTGCCTTAGAAAGCGCTTTGCTCTTCATTTCCATTTACAGCGTTCCTTCACATTCACAGTCTGACCAAAGGTACTTGAATTAAGGGGGTCTTTTATCCAGAAAATGGTGAACTTTTTTAATGACTCATAAGTAGAGGCCAGTTATAAGATGACCGTGTCCTCGTTATGGCAATATCTTTCATCTGTGTAAACTTGGAGCTTCCACAGCTCAGGTGAAATACTTATTCAAAGAGCATTTTTCACAGAATATGTTCTTTATAAAACCAATGTCACTTTAATTAATTTTGAGGGTCAGTCTTTTGAAATAAAACAACAGCACATAATATCAAAGTGTCATTTGTAATCCAGACAAATCTGATGTCTTTTAAGAGGACTGAATACTTTTGCAAGGCACTGTATATCGACTAGATTTAAGATGAACTTCACTTGCCAAGTTTTTTTGCAGTAAACAATGGTTTAAAAAATAATATAAATATAAATAATACGATGAAATAATCCACTGTCCAAAATTTTGTTTCAATTCTGCTTTAATGAATTTATTTCTCAAGCAGTGTCTTTACAAACTTTCCACACAGCAGAATGTTAGCCTTCACCTGTTTAAACCTAAAACCCCTTTTCTGTTACATAGAAAGCTTTGAACATACAACACAACAAATCTTTTTGGCCAATCAAATTTTGTACAAATGTCTACTTGACTGCACCAAATCATGAATCGATCACTGAATCCTCACGTGCCTCACGCTATATTGAGTGCTTTACATATTTATAATGATGCCTCTTCAGGATTCTAACTATAATCACAGGTTTTAGAGATTTAACTCTCATTTTCAGTCTGATAGTTAAAACAGCAGCCATTGGTTCATGGATTTCATTCTCACTGTCTCAGTCCCTCAGAGACTGCTCTTCTCTTTCCTCTTTTATATCTGACTTAAAGACTTTTCTGTTTAATGCACATTTTTCTTCCTCCTCCACTGCATAGTTTTTTTTTTGTTTTGTTTCCTGCCCATGCTATGTGAAGCGACCTTGGGTTTGTGAAAGGCGCTATATAAATGTATTATTATTATTTATTACTGTGATACCATACTAACAGTAGTCAGTAGCATGCAGTGGTGGACAGTAACTACACACACACACACACACACACACACACACACACACACACACTTTCTAAGCCGCTTCTCCCTCAGGGTCGCAGGGCGGTGCTGGAGCCTATCCCTGCAGTCATAGACAGTAACTAAGTAAATGTAATTGGTTACTATACTTAAGTAGTTTTTTTGTGCATCTGTGCTTTCCTGAAGCTTTTCCATTTTCCATGACTTCTTACTCCACTACAATTTGCAAAATCTGTCGTTCCATTTGGCTTATGTGTGTATAATACCGTAACGTCAAAACAAAAGAAGCGTGAAGCAAGAACACCAATCATCAAAGCTTCTGATGATTTTAATAGACAATATCAGTGTCAGACTAATTCATGACATTCTATTAAAATACTGGTGTTACAAGAGTGACACTGGCGCATTTTCACCTAAAATGAGCTTATAAAGCAAGAGTCTTGTTATAAAAATGATAATAGGAGATCACGTGACCTTCAGCAAGGATGCCTGCTTAACTTTGTGGCTCCTGACCAGCTTGAGACAATTCACCTACCTACCTAATGAGAAACCATACTAAGTTAGTAAAATCTTACTTAAACTTAGGCATAGTCCAAACGTCAATTGGCGATGTTGTCTCCAGAGAAGAAACATCCAAAGAACCAGGTGTCGATGAAACGAAACTCAACAATGTTCAAGAAATGTATAAGAAAGTATTCAGTCCTGTCTCCGAGAGGATTGGTATGTTGGAAAAAGATAAATAATAACTTTGAAAACATGCAACTGGCAATTCGAAACATTAAGAACGAATCCATCAAAGTTAAATGTGTGGTAGAGGCTCTCCAAGTGAAAATGGCGGAGATGGAAGACAAAATAAGCTGTCAGTCAAACATCCGCATAGTCCGTCTCAAAGAGGGTGAAGAGGGAGATGACCCGGTGAGATTTATAGAAAACCAACTGCCCATGTGGATACCTTCCCTGGAGGGTAAATCTTTTGAGGTAGAAAGAGCACAGCGTGGACCGGTCCAACTCGAGCCCATGGACATTTTCAAACTGCTTCAACATCGGGACCGAAACACCATCCTCAAAGGAGCTTGCACCGAGGGTCTGATACAACTTAAAGGCAGAAAGCTGCAGTTCTTCCCTGACTACAGCACTTTCAGCGTGAACAAGAGGAGGGCGATGGCCCAAGCTAAGAAAAAGCTCACACAGTTTGGTGTGTCATCATTCATGCTTTACCCTGCTGTAATCAAAGTCATCCACAAATGATTCTCTTCTCGAGACCCCTGCAGAAGTTGAGCAGGTCGCAGCTGAAATTGCTTCATCTTTTCCTCAAAGGAACATTGTGATGAGTGGCGACAGGATCGATATGTAGATGGATATTGCGAATGATTATCCGTAACAGGGGTTTGCTTCGTGAAGATGGAGGCCGGATGGGATTTAGGGGGCACTTTAATGGCAGAAAGGAGGGCATGTTTTAGCTCTCTGCATACCGCCTCCATGTTCATGTAGTTTTATTTTTCTCGTTTTGATTTTGCAGGATTGCCCAAGTAAATTATAGGAGATTATCTTCTAATACTTTAGCTGCAATGTATTGTCACTAGTCATTGTTCATACTTTTCTTTTGGATGTATTGAGGTTGCATTATGTCTATGGAGATAATATCTTGCAATGTTCATGGGCTAAACGGTGCTGTTAAACATACCAAACGTTTAGATTACTTACAATATAATGGGGCATCAATTGCTCTGATACAAGAATCTCATTTAAAATCCATAGACGCACACAGATTTCAAAATAGATATTTTAGGGTGGTAGCCTCATCTTCTGCTATAAATAAAACTGAAGGAGTACTAACCCTTTTTGCAAGAAAAGTACACTTTTCTGTTGATTCTTCTGGTGGGGACAACAAAGGTTGTATCAATTATGTTCTTGGTACTTGGAACAGAACAAAATATGCTATAATATCTGTATATGCTCCAAATGAAACACAGACTAATATTAGTGACGTTTGGCGTTTAAATGCTACTGGAGTGAGGAATTACACTTTCTTTTCAAACGGTCATAAAAGCTGTTCTCGTATAAATTACTTTTTTTTAATCTTACCTACTCTTATTCCCTTCTTCGAAAATGTATCCATCTTACCCATTCCATTATCCAATCATTCTCCATTATCCGCACTGCTTTTGCCCACCCCAACATTACATAAATCGCTGGAGGTTTAATAGCTCCTTATTATAGGACCCAGAATTTCTACCCCCATTACGTAGTTTCGTCACAGAATTCATACAACTCAACAGTAAATCAGCATGTGACCCCCAGTCTTTGTGGGAAGCCACTAAATGTCACATTAGGGGAAAATGTATAGCTTTTTCCTCTTATCAAAGTAAGATTAGATGCATAGTGGAAATGGAGAATTTTATTAATATGCTGGAGCAGGAGCTGAAGGGCCAATATTGTTTAGAGAAAGCCAAAGACCTGAATGCTCTTAAATCAGCGCTAAAGAGTATATTTTTAAGAACAGCAGAATTTAACATGCATCATACTAAACAGTCCTACTATTTCAATGGTGAATGGCCTAGTAAACTTCTAGCTTTACGGTTAAAATTTAATGAACAGAGAGCTAATATACATGCAATTAGAGATGAGGGTATACTGTCAGGGATTGTATCAGCAGTTATACACTTTCAGACAAACCATAATGAGTACCAAAGTTTCTTAGAGAAATTACAGTAAGAAATGATCAGCGTGATTTTTTTGAATAGTGCTCTGTCAATGCAAGAACTAAAATTGGCATTAGACTCCATGACATCTAATAATGCTCCAGGCCTAGATGGTATTCCCCTGAATTACTGCATGCCCCCTCTGGAATATAGTTGGTCCACTCATTTTAAATTCCTTTAACTTTGCCTTAGAGCACAGATCTCTCCATAGGGACCAAAATACTGCATTGATAACTATTTTCTTAAAGAAAGGAAGGGACCCCTTAGATTGCTCCAGTTGCAGACCAATTAGTTTGATATCCACTGATTCTAAATTATTTGCCAAAGTAAGCGCTTCCAGACTTGATCGGTGTATTAGAGATTTGATCAATTACGACCAAACTGGCTTCCTCAAAGGAAGATATGCTTCAGACTCGTATAAATCATCTGCTGCAATTCTCCCTCTTGACATAGAGAAAGCTTTTGATAGAATCAAATGGCGCTAACTATCGTCAGTTTTAGAATACTTTGGTTTTGGAGCCAATTTCTTGAAAATGGTAAAAACAGTTTACTGTAACTCCTCAGTTTGTGCCTCAAACTTGGCAAACTTGCCCTTTATCACCATATTTGTTCAATATATCTTTAGCACCCTTGGCTCAATCAGTGCGGTTGATCTCATCAATATTCCCTATTATATGTAGGAATGCATACCACAAAATCTCACTTTATGCTGCTAATATTTTGCTTTGCATGTCCAATATTACTGATTCTGACTCTAAAACTTTGAAAGGAAAAAGTTTTGAAAGCACATTAAAGGCCAGCTTCCTCCTTCACTGGACCCACTGCAATTTGCATATCGCCCCAACCGCTCAACAGACGTCGCCATCTCCACCACACTCCACCTGGCTCTCACCCACCTGGACAATAAAGACACCTATGTCAGAATGCTGTTCATAGTCTTCAGTTCAGCATTCAACACCATCATCCCTCAGCAGCTGGTTGGAAAACTGAGCCTGCTGGGTCTGACTGAGAGACCTTCAGTTAGTCAGGACAGGAAATAACATCTCCAGCGCCACCACACTGAGCACCAGTGCCACTCAGGGCTGTGTGCTCAGTCCGCTGCTGTTCACTCTACTGACTCATGACTGCACTGTAAAGTACAGCTCAAACCACATCATCAAGTTCACTGATGACACACCTGTGATGGGTCTGATCAGCAAGAATGACGAGTCAGCGTACAGAGAGGAGGTGCAGCGGCTAACAGACTAGTGCGGAGCCAACAACCTGTCTCTGAATGTAGACAAAACTAAGGAGATTCCGAAGACTTCCGAAGAGAGCGAGGTGACCAACCCCCAACGAACATCACTGGCTCTGCTGTGGAAATCGTCAGGAGCGCCAAGTTCCTTGGTGTCCACTTCACAGAGAATCTCATCTGGTCCTTCAACATCAACTCCATAGCCAATAGAGTCCAGCAGCACCTCTACTTCCTGCGGAAACTGAAGAAGGCTCATCTTGCCCCTTCCATCTTCACCGTGTTCTACAGGGGGACTGTGGAGAGCATCCAGAGCAACTGCATCATTGCTTGGTTTGGGAATTGCACCGCCTTGAATTGCAAGACCCTACAGCGTATAGTGAGGACAGCTGAGAAGATCGTTGGGGTCTCTCTCACTTCCATCATGGAAATCTACACCAAACATTGTATCTGGAAAGCCACTAGCATTGTGAACGACCCCATCCATCCCTCACACAGACTTTTTTCTCTGCTGCCGTCTGGCAGAAGGTACCGGAGCATCTATGCGATCACTGCCAGACTCTGCAATAGCTTTGTTCTGCAAACGATCAGGTTTTTAAACTCACAAGGACTGATCTAATACCACCCCCCCAACACTAGACACACACGCACCTCTTTTGATGCTCTACTTGCACTATCTGGAACATTGCTGAGATTTTTCTACCTCAGTAACCGCTGTGTTTATGAATGTCATCTGACTGCGTGACTCACAGATCACAGCATGTTAATATCTCTGCACCTTATTCTCACTACCTCATGTCCAGAAATGTGTGCTGTGTCGGTGCTGCACTGTCCTGTCTGTTTACTGTGTCTAATGTCGGTTTAATTTATTGTATTTATAGTTTCTAGCTTATTTTTTTGTTTCCACACTACGTCTGCACGTTCGCACTTTGTACTTTTTGTTCCTTGTTGCGCCGTGTTGTTCCTGGAGGAATGTAATTTCACTCCACTGTGTACTTGTACATAGATGGAATGACAATAAAAGCCTCTTGACGTGACTTGAAAAGCAATCATAGATACTATTTCAATAACCAAGGGCTTCACCTACTTGGGTATTTAAATTTTTCCAACATTATCACAAACAACTAAATGTAACAATTTTCTCTCTTAGATAAGATTAAGAACGATGACAGATGGTGCGCACTATGTCTAGCTCTGCATGGTAGAATAGCAACACTTAAAATGAATGTTCTATCTAGATTAAATTTCCTTATCTCAATGCTTCCAGCAGCACCATCTAATGGGTATTTTAAGGAACTTAATTCTGTGGTGAGTAAATTTATATGGAACAACAAGAGACCCAGAATTCGACTCAAAAATATACAACGTCTAAAATGTGATTTTAAAATGTGGATTTTAAATTATACTATCTGGCGTTTGAAATTAGACCTCTGAAGACCTGGAATAATGCTGATTCCTCTGTACCTTGGAGCAGTCTAGAAGCTAATATTGTTCACCTTGTTAAACTTCAGGACTCGCCCTGTACAGGGATCCCTAAAAAACTTTAAAAAACATTTGGCTCGATAGTCGCCCAATCTTTTAGATTTTGGAAGGAGGTGGAAGCAGTTATGGGAGACCCCTTTCTATATACTAGTAAAACACCTCTCTGGCATAATAGTAACCTCAATACAGACAATAAGCTGTGTATATAAAGTTTGTCTAAACAAGGCGTACACACCCTAAAAGATATTTTTAATGTTGAAGGTTTGAAGTAATTTCAAGATCTCAGGGAAGAGTTTGTCTTCCCTCGTTTTTCTTCCTTTTTACATCTAAGACTGAGATCTGCCCTAAAAGCTTCTGCTGTCCCCTGGTCCAACTTAATCACCTCACACCCTCTACAGAAATGGATATATTCTACTACTATATCAAGAGGAAAGGTATGTGTGGTGTATATGTCACTCCTTAAACAATCATATTCCAATCCCTCAGTGTAATTGTTCTGGGAGATAGAACTCGATGTTAAACTTAATTGGGTTACAGTGTGGAAACAAGTTTTATTACTTCTAAAAACCCAGCGCACCACATTATTCATTTCAAGTTCATATGAAAAGCATGTGTCACTTCCAATCTATTGTATAAATTGAAAGTTAGACAAGATCCTTATTGTCATTTGTGTAACTCAGCAATAGTCGGTACACATATGCATATGTTTTGGACGTGTCCTATCGGGGATGTCTTTTGGTCATGTTTTGGTCAAAATACTCTCTCTAATATTCTGGGAAAATCTATACACAAAGATCCCTGGACTTTCCTCCTATTTGATTAGATTAAGTGATTAAGTGACCCTTATTAGTCCCACAATGGGGAAATTCCACCTCCGCATTTAACCCATCCATAAAGTGAAACACCACATACACTCTAGTGAGCACACACACACTAGGGGGCAGTGAGCACACTTGCCCGGAGCGGTGGGCAGCCCAATCCGCAGCGCCCGGAGAGCAGTTGGTGGATAGGTGTCTTGCTCAAGGACACCTCAGTCATGTGCTGTCGGCTCTGGGGATCAAACCAGCGACCTTCCGGTCATGAGGCTGGTTCCCTAACCTCCAGCCCACGACTGCAGAACTGTTTTCTACTCATCAAAAAAGGATTTTTCTGGTCGGCCTCACAGCAGCCAAAAACATCAATATTGAAAATATGGTTTGAACCCTCCTATGCAGAGTTCCTATGCACCTTCTTTGGTTTACTTATTTTCAGGACATCTCTCTTTTGGAATGTACAACAGCCAGGATAAATAAGGCCAAAATAAGAAGTTATGTCCTGTCAAATACTGAGAAAGAGTTATTAAAAGCAATGAGAGCAGGGCAATCTTTGCTAACTGATATGAGGGTGGAAACTTCAGTATACTGAGTTTATTCATTTATCTATTAAGGCATAAATTTGTTTATATGACTTTTTCTTTGGTGTGTATGTCTTTTCTCTTGTCACTTGTGTGGTTCTGCCACTGACCATCACTGCTGTTGCTGTCAGTGTTACTACTTTAATGTCTAGTGATGATTGTTGACTCTGTACTGTGTTTGTTGTGGTTCTATGGGCATGTCCTGGACTTTTTGAACATAGTTCTCATGTTTTTTTTTTGTTTGTTTATTAATAAAATATTAATCACAAAAAAAAACAATAATAGGACATTAAAGTCATAATCTTTTAGTACTTTTACTTTTGATATTTAAGTACATTTGAATACTTTTGTACTTTTGGAGTGGAGGTCTAAAGGCAGGAACTTCTACTTTTACTGGAGTAATATTTTACCTTGGGCATCTCTACTTTAACTCAAGTACATGGTTTGTGTACTTCGTCCACCACTACCAGCATGGCTGTAACTAACTATGGGAACACAAAGACCGCAGGAGTTTCAGAAAGGGTTTTCTCACTTGCCCCATTCATAAGATTAAACATAGAAACAGCGCTATTATGATAATACAGTCCACTCAGGGCCGCAGCCACAGTATCACAGGCCACCCAATCAAATTGGGACAGAATATTTATTATGCTCCCATTTCTGGAATAACTTTGATTTCTGTGAGCACTCTTACTTTATTATGGCCAATCAAAATCTTTCGTTATTTTCTAAACCCTCCAATCACTGCTTAGCAAATATGCTTAGCAAATATTGCTTTCTTCAATTTCTTCAGTACATTATCAGCACCCAGGATGTTTGTGACTAGCGAGATGTGACTATAAAGAGATGAAACTACACAGCGAGCAGTGAGAGGTTCTCAGCTGACCTCAGAACAGCTGTGTTTCAGCCAAAGACTTAACTGCCTACTCTGTTCATCTCTGTGCAAGACGCTATACAGCCCTGAGTCCCAGAGTGACTTCTTGAGATGTTCAGGTGTGCAGCACACATGCTATAGGCTAACATATAACATCACTATGGTAAAAATGTAAGAGTTTATGAGCATGATTTACATGTTCTGCTTGTAAAATGCAAACTCAATTATTCATGTTTTTTATTTGGAGCACTCACAACGTTGCTGGCTAAATCAGCATGTTTTAGTTTAGTTCCTGTAGCCGCTCAGTTGAGGTCACAGGCTCCATAGTAGGCTGTTTTAGTCATTAGATGAGCTATTCAGTAATCAGTGAGGACAGAGATGCAAAAGAGAGAAGCAGAACGAGAGAAAAATGAAATGAAATTAATTAAGATGTAGGTCACATTTCGGCAAAAAGTCCCTCACTAAAATGACAGACTTTTCTCAGTCTTGATTCCTCTTAAGGTTCCTTTCTTAGGGAGTTTTTCTTGCCAGCTGCTTTGCTCACTTGGAGATTGGACTCAGATTCCTGCAAAGCTGTTTTGTGACAACATTAATTGTAAAAATACGACATACCATTTGAACAAATTTTGAGTTGAATGAGAGCAGGTAAATTACAGAGGGAAATCTGTTCAAACCCAAACGTAAAATCTGAACCCAGGTCTCGTTCCATTCAGACAAATATTGCAAGCTCTACTTTGGACATCACTGATGGGTTGTGTTGCAAGTTTAACTCTAGGGGGCACAGTGGAGTCACGGTGCATGTTAAGCAGGCGGCCCCAGGGAGGTGCTCTGTTCCACTACCCACAACCTGCCCTGAACCCTCCTTCTCCACAACAAATGCCTGTCAGGAAGAAATGGGGCACTGCAGCAGAGCAGCACTGAGAGAACATCAGTGGAAGGACTTTTACAGAAGGTACGGCTCTGTGTGCGTGTGTGTGTGTGTGTGTGTGTGTGTGTGTGTGTGTGTTATATCTAAGTGCATCATCAGCTCCTCTGAGTGCATCTAAGAGTGCTTCAGTGTGTGTTGTATTGCATAATTAAGAAGGTCAGGCTTAATGAAGCACTGTGGAATAAAGTTCAGGATATCCCTAGGCTCTGTTTACCCTGTTAGAACCCCACTGAGAGAGAGAGTGAGAGAGAGAGAGAGAGAGAGAGGAATGCAATCAAAGGAGAAGAGAAGAGAAGAGGATTGTGGGTAGTTAGAGAAGGGGGTAGAGAAAGAGAGAGAGAGGCAGGGAAAGAAATGGAAAGAGAGAAACAGCAGAGCTGTTAGAATGTATGCTGGTAATGAACTGAACCTTGTCTGTCCTTTGGCCTCAACACTGAGTTTGACCCTGACGTTCAGGTTAATGGACCATAAAACACGTCTGTCTACAATAACCTTGTCATCAAAACAGAGTGAGGACGAAAAGAGAAATGAGAAAAAACATTATCTCCATATTAAGTTTTTCATTAACTGCTTTGGCAACAACTGTTTGTTAACATTTTTGCCAATAAAGTTATCTAAATTTGAATTTGTGGAACAGCAGCTGAGACAGACAGCTGAGAAGACGAGTTACCTGCAGGGTGGAGTCACTGTGGAGCTCCCGGCCTGCGAAGATGACCCTCAGTTGATCAGGCTGGACGCCCTGCAGCCTGCCCACCGTCTCCTTCAGATCCGCCACGCTCGACCCTTGCTCCAACTCCACAGGGAAACCATGACTGGAGTTAAAGCGCACATACACTGAGAGAGAGAGAGAGAGAGAGAGAGAGAGAGAGAGAGAGAGAGAGAGAGAGAGAGAGAGAGAGAGAGAGAGGAGAGAGAGAGACAGACAGAGAGGAGAGAGAAGAGAGAGACACAGACAGAAGAGAAAGAGAGAGAGGAGAGAGGGAGAGCGCATGCGAGAGAGAGAGAGAGAGAGAGAAAGAGAGAGAGAGGAGAGACAGAGAGAGAGGAGAGAGAGAGAAGAGAGAGGAGAGAGGGAGAGAGACAGACAGAAGAGAAAGAGAGAGAGGAGAGACAGGGAGAGAGAGCGCGAGAGAGCGCGAGAGAGAGAGAGCAAGAGGGAGGGGGGAGAGAGAGAGAGGGCACGAGAGGGGGAGAGAGAGAGAGTGAGAGAGAGAGCAAGAGGGATGGGGAGAGAGAGTGAGAGAGAGCAAGAGAGCAAGAGGGATGGGGAGAGAGAGAGAGAGAGAGAGAGAGAGAGACAGAGAAAGAGGGAGAGAGAGAGAGGAGAGAGAGAGAGAGACAGAAGAGAAAGAGAGAGAGAGAAGAGGGAGAGAGAGAGAGAGGAGAGGAGAAAGAGGAGAGAAAAGAGAGAGAGAGAGAGAGAGAGACAGAGAGGAGAGAGAAGAGAGAGAGAGACACAGACAGAAGAGAAAGAGAGAGAGGAGAGAGGGAGAGAGAGTGCATGCGAGTGAGAGAGAGAGAGGGAGAGAGAGAGGAGAGACAGAGAGAGAGGAGAGAGAGAGAGAGAGAGAGAGAGAGAGAGAGAGAGAGAGAGAGAGAGAGAGAGAGAGACAGAAGAGAAAGAGAGAGAGAGAAGAGGGAGAGAGAGAGAGAGGAGAGGAGAAAGAGGAGAGAAAAGAGAGAGAGAGAGAGAGAGAGACAGAAGAGAAAGAGAGAGAGAGAAGAGGGAGAGAGAGAGAGAGGAGAGGAGAAAGAGGAGAGAAAAGAGAGAGAGAGAGAGAGAGAGAGACACAGACAGAAGAGAAAGAGAGAGAGGAGAGAGGGAGAGAGAGTGCATGCGAGTGAGAGAGAGAGAGAGAGAGAGGAGAGACAGAGAGAGAGGAGAGAGAGAGAGAAGAGGGAGGAGAGAGGAGAGAGGGAGAGAGACAGACAGAAGAGAAAGAGAGAGAGGAGAGAGGGAGAGAGAGTGCATGCGAGTGAGAGAGAGAGAGAGAGGAGAGACAGAGAGAGAGGAGAGAGGGAAGAGGGAGGAGAGAGGAGAGAGGGAGAGAGACAGACAGAAGAGAAAGAGAGAGAGAGAGAGAGAGGGGAGACAGGGAGAGAGAGCGCAAGAGAGAGAGAGCAAGAGGGAGGGGGGAGAGAGAGAGAGAGAGGGCACGAGAGGGGGAGAGAGAGAGAGAGAGAGAGAGAGAGAGAGAGCAAGAGGGAGGGGGAGAGAGAGAGAGAGAGAGAGGGCACGAGAGGGGGAGAGAGAGAGTGAGAGAGAGCAAGAGAGCAAGAGGGATGGGGAGAGAGAGAGAGAGAGAGAGAGAGAGGGCACAAGAGGGGGAGAGAGAGAGTGAGAGAGAGCAAGAGGGCAAGAGGGATGGAGAGAGAGAGAGAGAGAGAGAGAGAGAGAGGGAGAAGAGAGAAAAGAGAGAGAGACAGAAGAGAAAGAGAGAAAAGAGAGAGAGACAGAAGAGAGAGAGGAGAGAGAGAGAGAGAGAGAGAGAGAGAGAGAGAGAGAGAGAGAGAGAGAGAGGAGAGAAGAGGGAGAGAGACAGAGACAGAGAGAGAAGGTTTGCAATAAATTATCACATCAAGTAGAAAGCAGAATTTCGGGGCTCAAACCGCTCAGCTGTTTAATCCATCTTTGGATAAAGAAAACTGAACTGTAATGTGCCATTAACAATAGTTTGGTAAAAAAAAAAAAAAAAAAAACAATAAAAAAAACACTAAACTGTCCAGCAGAGATGGGGACTCAAGTCAGCCACTTAGAGTCAACTCACACGCTAACTGACCAACATCGGACAACTCAGACACGACATTCACAGCCCGTGAAATTTTATTATAACGTACGTCTTTGACTGTCCGGTTTGCAATTCCGCTGTCACGCTACCTGTTTCCCCTGAAGTCCTCTCCACACCTGTGAACTCCAGCTCCCATAATGCATCGGGTTCTGATGTCACACAGAACCTCAGCTAATAACAGTGCTAAAACTTTCTAATAAAGAATCGGCTCACACTTACACCCCTGAGATTCAGAGCTCGACCCTGACTCGCATGAAGCGACGTCTCTGCTGTTAAATCATTATTTAAACAAAACTCTTCACAGCAAGGAAGACACTTGCATGAACATGATGAGTGCTGCACAAGTGCAGCTGCAGTATATACAGCCAGCGTGAACAGCTTGATGGTAAGATGTTAAGCACTTTAATGTAAGCAAAACCTTATTCCTTCCTATGTCACTGAAAATTAAAAAGATTATGCACCACTTTATCTTGAGATTACTCTTACAAAGGGTTCTATATATTACCAAAGGGTTCTATATATTACCAAAGGGTTCTATATATTACCAAAGGGTTCTATATATTACCAAAGAAGGTTTATTTGGCTTGTAACAATAGTGGCACTCTTTTTGTGCTATATAGGATCCCCTGCAAAGGACGCCTTAATCATGCAAAGGGTTTTTTGAGTGTTAATGGTCCTAAATAGTACAATTTTTTTGTACTAAAAAACCCTTGAAGAACCTGCTTTTTAAATAAAACAACACTTCAAAAAGGCATAATAAGTAAAACAAGAAAAAGGAATAAAAACAAATTTTAAGTAAGTAACCAGTAAAGTGTAAAGTCACACTCAATGAGTAAAAGGGGCCAATTTAGAAAATCTCAACAAATCTGTGGGCCAGAGAAAAAAAAGTTTGTATTTCATTTTGAATTAATGTTGTGCTTTAAGCCAAACTGGACACGGTTTATTCAAAACATGCAAAAACGTCTGCAGTAAAATACAGGCACTTGTAGTAGACCATGAAATATTGCATTAACACCTGAAATATTCAACATTTAAATGTCACCAGGAGCTCAGTCTTTTCAACCTACCTAGCTGCTTGAAGTAAAAACCTGCCATCCTTTCTTTGCTGCAAGTTCATTAAGACTTGGGCTCAATTTCTGAGCTGCTCAGCTGACGTTAAGTGTTTTTATTGGTTGAACTACAGCTGACATGTAGTTAGTGTGTTAGGTGATATGACAGGTATGGAATTTTGTAGAATTGAGGTGTAACATTGAAATGCATGCTGGGAACTGTAGAGCAGCACATTGTGAAACGAGCTAATATCAATAGAAAATTAAAATACTTCTGCAGGCCAGACAGAATTGATTTGGCCCACAGGCCTCCTGTTGGACGCATGGGGTATAAAGAATGTGGGCTCAACATTTTGCAAGCAACAGGTCACTGTTGCCCCTTTGTGTTATAACTGCTTATGAAGTATTTTTCAGGTGTTTAAGGTGACCTAAGTAAGGTTACCATCAATAAACACATTGTAAGCCACCCATAATCTCTTTATGAGGGTCGTCTTATTGTAAAGTGGTCCCAGTTTTTCACACTCCAGGTTTGGGGATTGGTAGGTAAGAAAGCAGGAGCCAAGAGATGACGCCACCGTCGATGAAATAAAAGAGAGAGGGAGAGAGAGTGTGCACTCCAGAAGAAAGAGGCAAGTCACACCAAATGCAAAACACCAACGGCAGCAGATATGAAGGAGGGAATATGAATGTGTGAAAAAAAAGGATGTGTTGGAGGAGAGACAGAGGACAGGAGTGCAAGACAGAATGAGAGAGAAAGAGAGGCTGAAAGAGAGAGGGACTGAGAGAGAGAGAGAGAGAGAGAGAGAGAGAGAGAGAGAGAGAGAGAGAGAGAGAGAGAGAGAGAGAGAGAGAAAGAATGTGAGACAGAAACGGGGGGAAGGACAGGTGACAGGCTCGGTGAGACAAAGAGATGGACTTTAGCATTCAGCCCGTACAGTCACTTCCTGCAAATCCCCAAACCCCTTCATTAAGATGACTGAGATTTTGGGTGCAGAAATATTTTTTTTCCACCCTGTTATCGCCTCTGCTTATTATTTTAATTGAAATGAGTCAACCTTTGCTGAGGCCCCCGAGGCACAGAGATAAATTCAGAAATGGAAAATGGCTGATCTGAAAAAATCCCCTCAATCAAATATTGTATTATGAAGAGATGCCAAAAGTGGGGGGGCTGGGGGTAGGGGTGGGTGTTGCGCTCTCCTCACACATACCTAATCTGGCCTGAGTAAATATTTACTTCGATTGAACAAATGATGAAAAGAATGGCTTCATGTACACAAAACCCCAAATGCGTAAATCTCTCTCTCTCTTTCTTTCAATCTGTTGATCACAATTGCACACGTTCTCCTGCAAATTCACCAGCAACTCAGTCATTCGGACTCAATATCATTGAAGCAGAGCTCTCGTCCAGGAAATTGCATCTGCTGATATTGTTGACTTAAAGCACAGACGGGGCAGAGCCTGGGCTGATTGCTACTAGGCTAAATGACGAAAGCTATAGTTCCTGTTCCGGCTCTGAAGAGGGAGTTGAGTGATTGCTTGTTGTTAAAGCGTGACATTCTCCAATAAAGGCATTCCATCAAGCCCTTGTGCAGGCAAATGACACTTGAATCAAAAGTGGCCAAAAAATACAACAAATCATAACCATGAGAGGGGACAAAGAAAGACAAACATGTCAAAGAGGCACATAAACCAGTGCAATATTGTGAACAATAAAAACTGAGTGCTCGGGCAATCAAGCACACTGGTAACTTTGGCTATTCCAATTCCGTACAACATCATCTCCCACGCTGACAGCATCGCTCTAGCAGAAAGCTCTAAAATACCGCTGGTTACAATTCCTATCACCGTGAGAATGCGCTAATATTAGAATGACTGCTGGCCCACTTCCATTCTCCACAGTCCCGCTAATAAGCGCAATAATAGCAGGCTAATGTCTCCATTGACAGTTGGGACGAAGATAAGCCCGTATCAACCTGAGGCGGCGTGCTGAGCTGGTGTCAGTTTGGGCTGGGGGTGATGTTTGCTGTCGCGCTGATTTCCATAATCTCCTTCATTGTTTTGTCTCCCTTCCAGGAGGATAACAAATGAGTAAATTCCGCCTTTGTCATGTTTCATCACACCAGGAGTCAGGTTGGCGAGAGGGCCTCGACGTGCCTGGATTGCTGGAGTTTTCCCTCAGCCAGCACGAGTGACAGAATGCAATCACCGAGCTGCGGCAGGCCAGATTACCCAGCACTGAGAGGCCACTGTAACAAGCACATGAACCCAACAACTGCCTACAACCTAAATGGTAAACCATTTCAGTTTGCTGGAGAAGACAAAAAACTGGATCACTTATATGGTTTATTAATGCTGTATTTTCAAGAAACCTAAATGTCCCTATATAATAGATTAACATCTGACTTAATGTAAGATTGGCATTTGGCCTTGCTGGCTGCAGAGGCTGCTTCTGCGGCAAGTTGCCCATGATGAATTTCTGGCCAAATTCTGTCCCTCTGCTTACTTACATTGCTTTCAGCAGGCAGTGTTAAGGTCTGCGTGAAGGCAATACATTGAGCAAAAGTCAGGCGACATAATTCTGCTGTTTAGCTAGGCAGTGCAATGTCTTGGATTCAGCAGAGCATGACAGCGGGCATATTCAGACCTCTCCAACACGAATGTTTGTCATGAGGAAATTGAGCATAGAGAGAGAGAAAGAGCAGCATGGGGAATCAAATCAGAGCAAAGTGAGTAATAGAGAGAGAGAGATAGAGAGAGAGAGAGATAGGAAGTGAGAGACTGTGGGTGTAAGTGTGGTTTTGCTGGATAAAAATGTCCTGACTTTGGACAAAAACCAAAGAAAAATGGGTAACAGATTGGTCTTAATTTTTACTTGAGCTTCAATGGACAAAAACACTCCTCGTGGTTAACGCTAGGGTTCAGCTTAGAAAATGATGACTGTGTACAGGGAGGTACATACTAGCTTCAGTTGTTTCAATAAAACAAAACCTGTTTTGCTGCAAGCACATGCGTAAAATGATTCTAGTGTGCTGGTCCTGACCAACTTCACAGAGTTCAAATTATTACTAGTAAACTGGGGAGAAAGGAAAGTTCAGATGTGTACAGAATGATGAACGTGTTTGATGTATATATCTGTCCTAAAATGCCCAAGAAACTTGTATAACATCCAGAATGACATTAGAAATGAATTTCCAGAATGACGTGCATTTCAAATAATATTATATCATGTATAGCTCGGTGTTACTGTGCCACAGCACAAAAAACCCTGCTGTTAATGGAATAATCTTTAACTCTAATGCTGCCCGCATGGACCACCGACTGTATTGATGAAGTAAGAACCCCTTTTTTGTTTAAACTGAGCAGCTGGCAACTTATTTTCTTAATTAGAACTAGGCTGATCAGCTAGCTAACAGGCTAAAAGATAGCTAACAGCCTAAACAACTATATAGTTAATATCACAGGCTTAAACTAAAGTACTTACAGTATGAATAACTGTGAAACAGCAGTATAAAAGTCAAAAAATGTAATTTGATTGGCTTAAATGCTCATGTTTCAATCAGAAGTAGTATCAAACCCAGGCTGAATCCCAAACTGCTCTGTGCTCCGTAGTGTGCTAGCTATGAAAGTTTAGAAATTCCAGCCTTTACAGCCAAATAGTGCATCACTTATCGAGAACGGATGTGTCTGAGTCCCAAATGACGATTTCTTAGCTATATTTTGCACAGTTGGGTTGCAGGATCCCATATTTAAAATTCAGTGTAGTGCACTATATAGGGAGCAGGGAGACATGTGAGTTTCAGCCCAGACACAAGAAGAGGAGCCGCTGAATTGGTGCTAAATAAGTCTCGCCGCAGTAATTTGGTGGCCATAAAGTACTGCCTAAGAACACCCTTCCTGTGATAAAACCACAGTAATGCACAGCCTCCCTTGGTTTATTGCTTTACTTACTATTCTGAGTCCAGCAGTGACACTGTGTCTGACCCACTCAGACCAGTACAACACAAACTAACACACCACCACATCAGCATCACTGCAGTGCTGAGAATGATCCATCAACTGAATATTACCCGCTTTCTGTGGTCCTGTGGGGGTCCTGATTAAACAAAGAAAAATGTATGCAGAGAAACAGATGGACTATAGTCTGTAATTAACTAATTTACTCATTACTCAAGAACATATATCTCAATACATTTCAAGTATATGTAAGTATGTACCCTCCCTTTCCATTCAGCAAGAAAAACCAATCCATTCAGCAGCTCAGCTGCAAATGAAAAAAACCCATTCAGCTTGTCTCAATACTCTCTACATGTAATGAAAAGTGCGTTATTTACAGATAACATCCCATGACAGTAATTCTGAGAGAGCAGCGAGAAGAAAAGGGTGTAGGAAAGACGAGGCGGCGCGCTGTCAATCAAAAGCAGGGGGTGGCAGGGTATCATGGCAAGCCAATGATTTGTGTCGGACCAGAGTGGCAGACGGCCAGATCAATCTAGGCCGCACACAGGCAGTAATATGAAGACAGATTGGCTTAATTCTCTGCTGCAGCATCGGAGAGAAAATGAGTCTGGGGACTCTTTAAGGCTGGAGCCAGACAGAGTGGAGGAAGAGAAGAAGGGAGGGAGAGAGAAAGAGAAAGCGACATAGTGGATTATGAAGGGTAAGAAGAAAAGGGGAAGAGAGAAGGGAGAAAGAAAGCATGAAAAAAGACTTAAATGTGTTGATAGAGCTTTTTGCTGTAACTCGTAGATGGAGAAGGTGACCTTGTGCCACTGTTACATTAATGCTCAAAAAAAAAAAAAAACCCCAAAGAGGACACTTTCAAACATTGGCCGACATTGCAGGCCCGCTTCCACAGAGCCCATGCCAGTTCTCTGGCCATTGATTAGCAATAAAACCCCTTACAGTGCTGAAAAAAGCATCTTAAAATACTGCCAAGCCCATAGTCTGTAATTTCCCCCCACTATAACAATAAAAAAGATTGATTTCTCAGTGGCAGAACTCAGTATGAGCAATTAGGTGAGCAAGTACTTTGATAAGGCCCTACCACCTTGCCTATGCATTTTAAGCCTCAGTATGGGGCACGCAGGGACTTTTCGAAATGATGCACTTTGGGGAACAGCAGATGTCCATCCGTGAATCTTGATGGAAGAAAGAAAATCCTGGATTTCCATCCAGTGGAGAATTATGCAGCAAATCAATGGCCAAATTGATTCAGCAGAGTGCAGTTCATCAGGGTCGACCAGCCAGCTCCGACGCGAGGAAATATTTCCCCCCACGTCAGTCCATTCTTATTAATCCCATGCAAGAGGAGTCTATCTCAGAAAAGGCCACAGGGAATGCATAACAAGTCCACCAGCACTTGTGAAGAAAATAGCAGTGCATGAAAGAAGAGAGGATAAAAAGAAAGCAGGGAGCAGGGGGTGGTGATGTATGTTATCAACCATGAGGCAAGTTATTGAAAAATAGGGCAGTAAACAGATAGCTAGGAAAGAGGCGGAGACGAGCAGGACCTGAGCTACAGAAGAAGCCACTAGCAATGCATTATGATTGCATGCTTCAGGTACAAAGTTTTCACAGGGTCTACCACAAAAACTTGCTGCTCAAATATGTAACAAACACCATGTGGTGTTCAGGCTTCTGTAGACACCACCTGACCCTTGTACGCTTGACTTGGAATCAAAAGGTCACGCAGTGCTATACTTTCACCCACAGTGCATGCTAACCATCGCTGATTTCTACTGACGTCCAGCCTATAACGATGCACCACTGTATCAGGTTAAATAGATATGTTTTTTGTTAAGCTGGTACACTGACAGGCAGATCACATGGTGCCGATGGTTTTGGATTCGAGTGTCTTCCTGCGTGCTGCACTTCCATCAGACACAGACCAGGCAGATCATTAACAATGCTAAATAAGCACCAGGATGGTGGCCTGCGGCCTAGAGCCTGGCCCACCTGACAGTGGCAACAGAGCAGGATGCGCACACATAGCTGGACTCCCACTAAATCCCTCTAGAAAGAGAAAGAGAGCCTAATGCACTGTAGGAACAACAGCTAGCTGTCATATCAAGACTTTGTAATGGCTTTATTCATTTTCTTAGAAACTGATTGAAAACATCCCTTACACTATGTGACCATTTTGTAAGAATACTTATATTCCAAAAATATCCATTTTCAATTAACCTACATTAAAATACACTGTCTTAGATGAGAAGTTAAGAATGTTTTTTCTTCTCCCATAAAACTACTATTTCAGAGATTTTGTTATGACAGCAATGACTGTAATGTTATAGATACTTCGCTTTACTTGTCATAGTAGCAAGGGTCAAATTATTATGATAGCTTATTATGTTCTTCATTTTCTTCGAATTATTAATCTATGGTCAAAAATATGTCAGTATAGAGGCATGAATTCCTGCAGGATCCCAGAGTCTAAGCATGAATAGGTTTGTGCTTTCTAACTGATTCATAGATGATGCCATACACACTGCTCAATACACAATGCTCTCACACACCTGGGCAGAAAGATCACATATGTAAGAATGCTGTTCATAGATTACAGCTCAGCATTCAACACAATCATCCCTGCCAAACACATTCCTAAGCTCACAGACTTGGGTCTGAACTCTCATCTCTGCAACTGGAGACTGGATTTCCTGACAAGCAGACCCCTGGTTGTGCAAGTTGGGAACAGCTTCTTTTCCACACTGACTCAGAGCACAGGGGCTCCCCATGGATATGTGCTCAGCCCCCTACTGTACTCCCCGTATACACATGACTGTGTAGTCAAACACACGTCTAACATCATCTTCAAGTTTGCTGATGACACCACCATCCTAGGCCTCATCACTGATGGAGATGAACCAGCCTACAGAGATCAGAGGTCATTGGTCTGTCAGAGTGGTGCCATAACAGCAGTCTCTGTCTCAACATCAGCAAACAAAGGAGATGATCGTGGACTACAGGAAGTGGCAGAGGGGTGGTCACTCTCCCCTATCCATCAACGGAGCCGAAGTGGAGAGAGTCAGCAGTGTGAAGTTTCTCGGCGTACACCTCACTGATTATCTCACCTGGTCCCTCCACACCTGCCTGGAACAACCTGGTTGTTGAACAGTTTCTAACCACAGACTGTCAGGCTTCTGAACAAGCTGTGAAGCTGTGGGTCCTTCTCCAATTATCATTTCACTCAGTCACTCTGTCAGTATTATTATTATTATTATTATTATTGATAATTAATAATAATATCATCTCTGCTATGTACAATAACATACTTAATCACTTTAAAAAACAATAACATTGATTCACTTAAGTCACTTTAAAATGTATACTGTATCTATATTTTGTGGATATTTCTCTATAGTTTCTCTATATTTTCCCTATATTTTGTGTATATTTAACATATTTCAATTTGTTTATTATACTTTGACTTCTGTAGAGTGATTTATATGAGCCTCACCACAAGCATTTCAATGCATACATGTCTTGATATGTTGTGCAAATGACAAATAAGCTTGAAATTTGATTTGGAAAAACTTAGCAACCACCTGAGACACCACAGCAACTGCCTAGCAACACCTAAGTGACCTCCTGGCATACCACAACAACAGTTCAGCAACACCTTGGCAACCACCTTGGATAGTCTAGCAATGACCTAGCAACAGCTAAGCAACCACCTGGGATAGCAAAGTACCTTAGCAACCACCTTGGATAGCATAGCAATGGCCTAGCAACAACTAAGCAACCACCTGCAATACCATAGCAACAACCTAGCAACACCTTAGCACCAACTTATGATAGCATAGCAATGGAATAGCAGCACCTAATAAACGACCTAAGATACCACAGCCACAGTCAAGCAACACAATCGCAATCACCTAGAATGGCATAGCAGTGGCTTGGAAACAGCAAAGCAACCACCCAGGAAACCGTAGCAATGGCATGCAATACCTTTGCAACCACCTACGACAGCATGCCAAAGGCTTAGCAGCACCTAAGCAACCACTTGAGATACCGCAGCAACTACCTGGCAACATCTTGGACCTAGAATAGCACAGCAAAAGCCTAGCAATAGTGAAGCAGCCACCTGTAATAGAATGCCAAAGGCCTAGCAACTCTTAAACAACCTCCTCAGATACTACAGCAAGAGCCTAGCAACTACATAGCAATCACCTAACAACCACCAAGCCATGTCTTATCAATAAGCTGGAATACTACACCAACCTCATTGCAGCACCATAGCAACTACCTGGAATTACAATGTAAATCCAAGTAAATTCTCAAAAATAATCAAAAGGTGTTCTGCAACTGCTAATTTGAAGATAATTTACTAACTTTCTCTTTCTAGTTGATTGCTACACTTTGGGAAACTTGAAGGCAACTGCACTATTATTTTAAGCTAGCAGTCTTGTAACCTAATTGCATCTGAATATATAAAGTGTGTCTGTAGAAACGAAAGTGGCACAAATAAATAAAATGCCACTAAACACAGAGAATTACCTTTCCAAACACTCACTAAGCTGAAACAAATATCAGATTTAGGTTTATTAGAATAGATTCTGCATATCCCATGCTTTTTTTTTTTTATTAAAGTGCTACCCCCAGATCATCAGATCATTCAATTGTTACCCCTGAAACACAGAAAAAAATGACTGAAGCATTTGAATATCCAGACCCGGGGCATTTTCACAGCCAAGTGGCATACCTGCAAACTCAAACAGGTCATATAGGAAATGCATTGCTATGCGTTGTTGCCTAGAAGCTTATATCTCAGTAAAAGAGCTGCAATCATTCCCCAGATCTTTCAGATGCACTAGATTTGCTTCCCATTTCCCACTCTTTCTCAGCCATCGCCTCACCTGCGTCCCGCCGTCCCCCTTTTCCATGTCTGAGGCTGCCGCCGGCGCATATTTGCATGAGAGCCAGTGTAACCAATTCCAATTTCAGGCAGAATTTGTTTTCTAGGCCCCATCCTCAGGTTTTAATTATAAAGTGAGGCATTCGGAGAAAGCACCCAGTATGTTTCAGGTGGCTATTCATTCGCCGGTGCAACTGAACCGTGAAATTATTCGCGGGTCTAATCATTGACTAAACAATAAAACATTAATTCAGGGAAAATGGATCAAAGTGAGGTGCTCAAAGAATGGGATTGGGGTCCTTGGGGTGCAGACAAAAAGCAGCAGGGGCATACGGAGACACGTGCACGCACACGCGCCCAGCTGGTTTTACAGGTACAGTCTATCAGGTGGATGCAGATTTCGTGCCTGTGGGAGCAATTTCAAACAATAAAAAAAGCTACATTTGCATAGACATTAAAATTCTGAGTAATCCTGTACACTTTACCCCACTGATTCTCCACAAGACCTGCATTGGAAAACAGTTTTCTATTAAAGACAGGTGAAGCATTTCACTATATGAGCTCATTCACATCCTCGGTAGGAGTATTTTGTGTCATTTTACCAAGGGTATCACTCCTTTTCCTCCGTCATTTCTCATTACTTTTGATATTGGTTTATCATTACAAATTTATTCACCTCAACAAAAGCAAAATACAACATCCCGCTCAATCCAATGCCACTGCTGTTCCTGAATATTTCATTAACTGAGCACCTCAGCATAAGAAAAGTCTTAAATAGTTTTCAAGGTCAATCACTTGGTAGCTAGTCACTTGATGATCGCAGGCCAGGTGCTTAGAGCCCTTCACAGCCCATATCAGGAAAAAAACAAGCTGAAAGGTCTTCCTGTTCATTTAAGCTGGAAATCATCTGTTTATGTGAGAAATATTTATAAATGAATGTGAGTTTGTGTTTCTGACCTTCTGGACTACATGGTCCTCCAAGCTGAGGTTTTTCAGGTTTTCCAAACAGGGAGTGTTATGAGAAAAATCTAGCGAGATGGCTGCACGAGCGACCAAAGAAAGCCACAAATGTGAGTATTTTCTCCATTAAAAATTTCCGATAAACATTTTATTGTTTTAGTCCAATGTCGGTTCAATGTATTATGGTCTTTTTCTTTGTAAAATGCATTTAAAATTGCTAATAGTATGCTGGTGTCTTGGTAGCGAGCTAGCTAACTTTTTCGTTCCACCTTAAATAATCCAGCAGAACTGACACCTGAAGCGCCAGAATGTAACTGCTGCTCCTGAAAATTCCAAAAACCTGGCGATTAGCTGACTTCAGCTTCATACCACTGAATAAGTAAGGGTGGGGGATAATAAATAATTTTTTTGAAGGTCCAATTTTGTTGGAGAAGATTTCAATCACTACCCCTTGTAACTCAGTTCTGAGGGGCAAGATTACACTCCAAAACAAGGGGTAGGGGTAACAATAAGGAATGGAATTGGGCCATAAAGTGTGCTTTAAAGTGAGACTTCAGCATTTTTCAGTCTAATCTCTGTCTCCCACAGCTGGAGTTTACGATCGATGACTAAAGATAATAAATCAGTTGCACTCAGAAAAACTGTTACAGTAGAAGCCAATGGGAACTTGGGCTTCTCGTTGCCTTCTATGGAGCTGCGACAAATAACTGTTTCCATAATCAGTTGACTGATTCACTATGACTTCAATTACTCAATCAGAAAAAGAAAGAAAAAAGCAGTTTAATAGAGTCGGTGGTTATATGTATTTCACATTATATACAATGTTCATTCAACAAAATAAACATAAAAAATGATTATTCTTTCTTTTGCACAATACTTTTTAAAACCTAAAAAACAAATCTATCTTTTAAATCACATTAACAAAAAAAAGCTTTTATAAAGGAATAATGGATCTACATTCAAGCAAATGCTGTTACACTCAGTGTGAAAGATGCAGCAAGAATAACACATACAGCGAATAACGGTCATAGCAGACCTAGAGCTAAACCATCTATAGCTGATCTATTTAACATTTTCCATATTAACAATAACCCATGATGGAAATCTATTGTAGATCTAAATCTATTGTACAATTTTTTGTGTCTTTAAAATAGTCCAAATCGAACTCTGTGGTAATACAGTGGACACACATTTTGATCTATGTAATCATATATGCCACCCAAGAAGAGTTAGCCAGTTGAGTGCAGGGGGCCTTTCATTATTATCCATGTTAATGGACTGTATGAGCCAGATGCTTCAGATAGAGATTAAAATACTGAAATACTCCTCACAAAATGCTTTTGCAACTCAAGCTAAACATACTGCAAGCAAACGCTTATTCCCAACTTTATTCCCAACATCAACTCAGCGATCTCATTCCTGGTCACTCCACCGACCACCAATTCAGTTACCAACAAGGTGACACCTGATTGATGTTTCTCATTTAATGTTTGAAATCAATGAAGACCACTAAGTGGATTTTAAATGATTTTTCAATTTATTTAAATGATTTTTTCCTGTTCAAATCTAATTTCTTGCTACTCTGACAGCTGGCACGCTGTTCGGCCTGCATTTGGGAAACGCCATTATCCGAGACTGAAGTGAACTTATAAACCCTTCAAGGTGACCAAAGGACAGACAGTGAGATGAAGCAACAATGCCTCCCCGCCTTAAGTGCTTATTCAAGACTACCAGCATTTTTTTACAGACCTTAATACGTCATTATCCTGATCAATTTCAGAGAGGGCTTTAGTGTCTTCAGCTGTAATTAGGCAGTAATACTCACCCAGTCCAGTACAGTATCTGTCTCCTTCACTCGGTTTCTCCACACTTCTCTATTTATTGCTAGTCTTTTTTCCCCCCATTTCCCCCTTCTCCATCCATTTCTCTCATTCTCATGACAGCTAGCTTGGAGATATGAAAACTTGTGATTGACACACCAATTTCCTTTCTGCCAGCATGTGCCAAAGCCCCGATTTCTCAAGGTCTCTTTTTTTCCCCTTGTGCCTCAGGTGAACCCAATAAATGGAAATATGACTGAAACGACGTATCGGGCTACAGATAGATAAAGCACCAAAGGAGTCATTGAATATTGATGTGTGATTAAAACGAGTGAATTCCTTCGTTATCATCTAGCAGGCAGGTAACATTTCTTTACATCTTTTATTTTTTTCTTGGCCATGTAGTCACTGGTCAGAGAAAAACTTACTAGGGACAATTTAATTGACATGTTAACTAAGAGATGAACTGTGTCCTGCACAAAGTGATGCTTCCAGCATAGTGAAGAAAGACCAAACCTCTAAAGGTCCTCAAACAAGACCAGTCATCAAATGTGAGGCTGTATTTCAGACCCTGCCTGCCATGCTTAACTGACCTTCAGACCATTTCTGTATACAAAACAATGTCTTGTCATATCTTGACAAAACATTTACTGACCACTTTATAAGAAACACTTTTGTAGGGCATTTCTCCACTGGGCCAGCTTTGTTGAGGGCAGGGTCTGAGGTATCTCAACAGGCATTTTGTGAGGGCACTTCATAAAGAGTTCATATCAGGATTTTTTAGGCCATTTTCTTGTTACATGAACCAAGAACAGAATGAATCCTGATAAATGTCTTATTAAATCATTACAGTGTTCAGGAGCCGTGTTTATGCACAGTCTGATAATCCATTAAATCCGCTCAATCGGAATAAACATCCATGCAAACACCTCAATTGAAACTCACTAGTGTGATTGAGGCCATTTGGAATACAATTTCTGTCCGATTGAACAAGGGTAATCCTGTAAATAATATGTTAAATACAAGAATAATAACCGTGTAAACATCTGTATCTGATTACATTCTCAATCAGAAAGTTTAAGTATGTTCTGTAAGTGCACCACATCAGTCGGGCAGTCATGGGCTGGAGGTTAGGGAACTGGCCCTGTGACCGGAAAGTTGCCAGTTCAATCTCCAGCGCTGACAGTCCACGACTGAGGTATCCTTGAGCAAGACACCAAACCCCCAATTGGTCCCCGGGTGCCATGGATAGGGCTGCTCACTGCCCCCTAGTGTGTGTGTGTGTGTGTGTGTGTGTGTGTTCACTAGTATGTGTATGTGGTGTTTCACTTCACGGAAGGGTTAAATGCGGAGGAGAAATTTCCCTGTTTGTGGGATTAAAAAGTGTGTCTGCAAAAAACTGGTCTGCAGAGGAGACGAAGTCTATGCTCTGATCCTTAAAATATGGTGGTGGGACGGACGTTCAGCTTATGTGTCTCAGAACACGACGTCTTCCTCTCAGCCTTCTTTATTAAGTACACGTTAAGTACGTTTTCCTGAGTCTCACATCATTTTCAAGTAATTAAAAACACAAGCACTGCTCACTGCTGTCATGGTAACGTCTACACTAAGTGTTCAGATTACTTGTAGTGTGCATGTAAACAAAGATTTTCATCAGATTGTTGAGTAGAGTGAGCCTTAATCGGAATGTGTTCAATTGGACTGGAAAAAATCTTTGCATGTAAATACAGCCACTGTAATATTATTCAAACACTTCATATTTGGCATTATGGCATTCATATTTGGCTCATTAGTACATTGTATTACTATTATTTATGAAAGGCGCTGGCAAGTCAGTGTCTGTACATACCTGTCACTTGATTACCATTAACCAAAGTCAGATTTGAAGAAAAGAAAAACAAAACAAAACAAATGAAGCTAAAGGAGCATAAACACTTCACATCTCTGTCTGATCAGGCATGTGTGTGTTTCAGACCAAAGGTGACTGTAACCTTCATGGCATAAAAACAAACAACCCCATAGCAGCAGGCCTTTTTAGTGTTTTATTTTTTTTGTTGTTGTTTTTGTTTTTAAAGATATACACAGGATAATGATATACTTCAAAAGCCAACCCATACGTAAACACTGTGTGGTAATATCAGTTAACTCACCAGGAAAGCTTTGGCCAAACTTGGGTGTAACACTAACTGAAAAAGCTATGAAACTTCATCAGCTTTTAATAAACACAGATTCTGTGCATTCTCTTGCTATTAATATCATTACATTCCTTTTATAACGTAGCTGTTTCTTTATTACATTACATCTCACATCACTCCATACATAACAAATAAGAGCGACATACCTTACTGCCTCACAATCTCCCACATTGTGAAATGTACGTTAATGTTGCTGAGTTCATTCCAGAATGAAAGAAAACAATATGCCATACATATATATACATATACATACACACACACACACACACACACACACACATCACACACACACACACACACACACACACACACACACACACACACACACACACCAATCCGGCATAACATTGTAACATGTCCACTTTGTAGTTCTACAATTACAGACATTGTAGTGTTTTACCCTGTTCTTCAGAGGTCAGGACCCCCATGGCTCCTCACAGAGCAGGTACTATTTGAGTGGTGGATCATTCTCAGCACTGAAGTAACACTGATGTGGCGGTGGCGTGTAAGTTTGTGTTGTGCTGGTACGAGTAGATCAGACACAGCAGTGCTGTTGAAGTTTTTGGTAAAGAAACACAGTAGTTAAATAATTAACTAAATGACTAAATTAAACAGTCTAACTGGATTGCAGTTTATATACAGTAATAGCAGTTTATGGAAGAACGGAGAGAAATGAACGAATGAAAAAGGTATATAGACATTACAGTTAAATAAAAGGAGTAATGTGGTAAAAATCATAAAGGTCAAACTAAACATGAAGATAAACTGTGCTGATAAACTGTCTAGCAACCACTGAGCTATAGCCCTGATAAAATGGCCAGTGAATGTATAAACAATGTAGATGTACTTAATAAACCGATAACTCTGTATACTGCAGCTGCAACCCATCACCAAGAACATTCACGCTACCCTTTGACCAATTACTGCCACCCAAACAGCGTGAATCCTCAGTGTACCTGCCTGGCTCTCACATTTTTTAAATAATTGACCACATCACTCACCTTCACAGTATCCCTCCCCTCACCTGCATTTCAAATCCATAACACATGCGGAGTTTACACACAAGCCCCCCTCTAACCTGTCTCCCCTGACCCCCACATGCCATCAGCTTAAAGAGGAAATGCTGACTTCAGCATGCACTGCGGTTCACCAGGGCTGAATACCAACAAGTGCCTGGTGCGGGCACAGAGTAAAAGGGCCAAGACAAATGTGAATACATATTAAAGAAAATTATTCTTAGCCCAGAGTCACTCCAAAGGCAGGAAAGACACTTAGCTGCAATGGGCCGAAAATCAATAGCAATTTATTCTCTCCTTGGACTCCAAACACAGTGAGTAAATAATCCTGTCCCCACATGCTCCTGTCCCAAGAGTGCACTGGCGTCAGTCTCTCTCGCTCTCCCTCCATCTCTGTGTCTCTCTCTTTCTTGCAGTTCATGAGCGGACCTGCCTGACCCCCCTGATCACTTCCACTTCAGACAGATATCCACTGTCACTCTAGTGCTGTGCTGCTGCACTCTACTGTAGAGAGAAAAACTCAGCACACAGTCAGTCTGATGGTCTCGACTGCATTATTATAGACTTTAGCCAGTCCTGATGGTCTGGACTGAGGTGAATTCTGTCTTTTGAATGCTTCAGGGCAGGGGTCATCACACCAACTTGACCTGGGGCATAATTTATGATATCAGCAGCAACTGTTGAGCCTGCATAACCAGGCCACTGATGCAGCTGAACAATGGAGCTGCTATGCTAAGGGCTAACCTTAGGGTAAAAGCATTTTATCATTACCACAAGAGACCAAAAGTTCCTTCCATGCATCTCTCTAATGTTTACACTCTCAATAAAGACCTGGACTAACTTTAACTTAGACTGCAACTGAGCTCACAGCAGAAGATGAGGGGCTACAGAAAGAGGCCTCTGTCATTCAGTTAAAGGGCTCCTGTTAGAATATATTGTTTTTATGTTGCATTTGTGCTCATTTGTTGCACACCTGTATAAAGGTCTTTTGTAATGAGCTTCTTTTTCACTACTGCTTTTCTCAAGTGTGAAATAATCCCATATTGTTGCTTGCTTTAATTAAGGCCTACTGGTGCATATGCCAAATTAGCTAAATTACTAAATTCTGTATTGCCAATACCGATAATGTGTACATGCCAGTACCAGTGCAGCAGCACTGACAGACAATAAAGAATAGATTAAAAAATATACCTTTATCATACCATCATTGTGAAATTCTGACCTAATCTGCAATGAAACATGTGCTATTATAAAAGAACACTGTGGCTAAGAATGCACAGTTGTAGCCTCTTTTTCAAGCCTGCTGTTTAATGACAGACATGCTCTCTACATTCATGCTAGAACACCCCCTATATGTACTTACACTGTACATGTCAGTAGGTGTTGGTGGTAGAACGTTCTTTAATGGTCTTTTTATGTACTTCACAATGTTAAATAGAACTAAGAAAAGGTTTAGTGCTGGAGAAAACTTGCTCACAGGTCAGATCTATGTATGTGATAATTCCAGCTTTAAGGTGTTGTGATGAGCGGCGACCTTGCCAGGGTTATTTTCCGCCTTCCTTCCAATGAGTGCTGGGATCAGCTCCAGCACCCCCCGCAACCAAGAAGGATAAGCATCTTAGATGATGAGTGAGTGACTGAGTGAGTGAGCTTTACAGTAACATTAATTTCACCTATAACAAACAACAACATACATGAAATCTTGATCATATACATTTTTCCTGTTAAGAAACCTTACAAGGTGTGTGCAGCCAGGGGGGCAAAACCACTTTGTTGAGTTAGCCGACTCCATAATGGTAATGGTTGTAACCCATGTAGATTTCGCTAGTTTGTGGATTCTAGTTGGCTCAATAATAAAACACCATTACTGAGTTGAATTTTATTTGTCTGTGTTGAAGTTTATTTGTCCTTTATTTGTATATTAATATAGCATTATGTAAATGTATGTTAGTGAACAATAGTTGACTATCAGTGTCGCTTAGCCATCAGGCCTTTATAAAGTTTGTTATTCACCAAGTGTTAGATAATAGGAGGTAACCAAATCACAAAAACCTTAATAGTTTGCTGACTTGTCCTATGAATTTTGCCCAATTTACCTGGTTTAGTTCCCATGTGGAAAACATATTCCAAATGTATTTATCATGTATATTTTTGCAATATATGAAAATGTATTTGTTAAATAAGTTTTGTACATGCATTTATGCATTTTACGTGTCATAGTATTTCTTCAGATATAACCAAATCAAGGTGCATTTTCACAGACTGTTTCCTGCAACACTTACTTTTGCCATATTAAAGGTTTGTTGGCTAATATATCAAATTTATATACTGAAATACAAATTAATTTCAAAAGTATCCAAACAGTTAAGTGCATTACAGATTTTTTTTACTATGTTCATGCATTTTCAAATGTATTGGAATACATTTACATATATTTATTTTTGTATGGCATAATTCAAAGTGTAATATTTCTCAATACATTTTAAAATAAATGTGTTTTAAAATATATTGGGTTAATATGGCAATATATTCTGAAATACATTTTAGTGTTTGGAATGTATTTCAACATGGGTTGCAATGTATTTCACATATATTTTAAATATACAAAATTATCTGTCCGTATGGGTTCTTTGTTGATGCATGGTGGTAGCGTTAGTGTCGCTAAGTAAACAGACAGATAAGTTGGTCAGTTAGTTAGTCTATGACCTACTGATCTTATTAAGTTAAGCTATCATTGATATGAATGAATGTTCTACCATAGCGCATATTTATAGGTAAAGCTCTGCATAAAACTGTAGGTAGCATATTTTAATAGCCTAAATCACGCGAAGCTGAAGTCTGAAAGCTTTTTACTTGAATTTAAATGGTGCAGCAGTTGCATTCTGGCACCTCAGGCCACTGCCCACTCAGCCACCATTTAAGGTGGAATGGGGAAATTCAAACAAGAAGCTGGCAAATATGAAGCTGACTTCAGCGTTGTCTAAATCACTGTGTCAAACTATGCCAGTATTAAAACTACAGCTTGGGTGTGTTTATAGCCAATCACACTATCAAAACACACTACATTCAGTTACAGGCACTGCACAGACCTGAAAAACCTTTTTAATGTATAAAGAACTTCAGGATAATGGAAATGTTCTGTATTAATGCATGCTTTTTCCTAGAGGTCTACATCCCAGAGCCCTACTTTCTATAGCCAAGAACAATTCTGGAGTCTTTTTTACAGTGCGCATGCACCAGCTGCAGGGTTGCGTATAAAAAAAATACTGTGCATATGTACAGCTACATATAGCAATATGACTTATGACTAAACGCATGGGTAGATAGGCCTGCATGAGTCTGACGAAAACAACTGCCCATTTCTCCGACCACATGCTGGTGCATGATTCATCGGACCACTCACAGTAGATCCATTGGAAACAACAGGCATTAACTCCCCACACGCTCTTTGAAACGACTGTGATTTGTAATTCGGTGGTTTTGTAATTGTACTCATCTGCTAACTATAACTCATATAAATATGACTGCCTTATACTGATATGAAGCATAATGAATGATTGTAAATAGGTTTCAACTGCTCATCCACCATTTCTTCAGGAAGCAAATCCTCTACTCTTCTGGGAAGGCTTTACACTACTTGCTGGAACATTGCTGTGAGGATTTGATTGCATTCAGCCACAAGAGCATTAGTGAGGTCAGGCACTCATGTTGGATGATTAGTTCTGGATGGAGCTCCATCACTCCAGAGAACATAGCTCTACTGCTCTACAGTTCAGTGCAGCCCCTCTAGCTGACACTTGGCACTGGGCATGGTGAACTTAGCTCCAGCTCCAGACTGTCCAATTCTATTGGTCAATGCTTTTCTATGGAGATTATAGAAGCTGGCCATTTGAATGCTTGTGTCAGCAATGGGTGCAATTAAAAGTATCTGAGAAGGGCTGTGTGGACACATAGTGTATCAGTGTATCATATACATGTGTTTTTATATGATTAGTATGGTTGGAGCAGCATGTTCATTCCTAATGAAACATGCGTGATATGGATATAGTTAACACATCATTCTAAAAGTCAACCAGTGTCCCGGGATACTGGTTGACTTTTTCCCACTGCATCTCAGTGTGGTACAGCAACTGGCCAAAAAACCATTCCAGCGAGTGGTAAAAAACTGCCCAACACACCACACGTACTATGTTACCCACTACTGAGTACATTTGCCATAAGTGCTGCCTGGGCAGGCTGAGGAACATCATCAAGCACATTTCTCAGCCTAACCATGGGCTTTTTACCCTCATCCCATCTGGCAGACGTTACAAAAGCCTCCGCTCCCAAACCAGCAGGCCCAGGAAGAGCTTCTTCCCTGAGGCTGTGACCCTGCTGAACTCCACACCATCACTTTAACTGTATCTTTAACTCACTGCACTGTTACTGTACTCTACGTCCTGGCATTATTGCATTATTCATATTTGTACAGAGTCTTACTCTGCATACTTATCATTTTACATATCGCTGCTCTTGGAACAAGACTTCGCATTTCCAAAACGGTAACTTCACAGGAGAAGAAAAAAACATGCTTTACTTTTAATGTAAATCAATGGAACCAGACTTCTTTCAAAGTAATTTTGGGCATTTTATTTTGTTCAATTCATCATGAAATTTACGCATAATGAAAAGGGCAAAAGACAAATTATGTCAAAAACTGAAAAACGACAAAAATGGAGACACAATGTTTTGTTTTCCGACAGCAGAGATATGCTGCGGACAGTACATACTACCTACATTTACATTCTCTCTACTCACACTGTATATGTATACTGTAGTTATTCTTGCTACACCTATAGTTTTTTTACCGTTCTACCATCCTTAATTGTATATATTGACAATTGCCTGTTACTTTTTTGCCCTTTCCATATAAATAATACTGTATTTTGCACTTCTGGTTAGATGCTAACTGCATTCCATTAAATGTTCCATGACTCAATGGACAACGACAAAGTTTAATCTAATTTAATCCACCGAGACCTTAAACATGACACTTTTCTTCAAATATTAGTTTTTATTTATTTGCTGAGTTTAACATATTGGAAAAAATGTGAACAAAAATGTAAAGAACCATAAATTTGTGTTCTCTGCAGACAATGTGTGAACATAGAAAATCAACAAAGACAAGTCATTTGACCAGGGGCACCCAAACTTTTGCACACACTTGAATAATCAGAAGTATTTGTACTGCCTTTGGCAGCAAGGAGGAATCTTAGAGAGAATGTGCTTTGGCACAGAGCTAATTCTCTCAAGGAAGCTGAATTATCACTGTGGCTTCCCTTCAAACGCTTTAGCAGGCAACCTGTCTTCTTGCCCTGCGTTGCCTGACCGCTCATCCAGCAGTGAAACCCTCAATAACAAGCACCTTATTTTCACACACAATGTAAGGTCAAGCATCAAGTATCAACTCAACATTGAAGCGAGAATGAAAACACTACCCAACTCCAGCTGACGCAGAAATCTGAACACACCGCTCTGCATCATCAACAAGCTCATTGGTGAAACTGCATCACACTGCAAAACTGACTATATAATAACTCACGCTTTTGCTGATGACCTAGTTCTTTTGTGGAACATTTAGGATGTCCTTGGTAAAGTGATTTGCTCTGTCATGCACTAAATACACTAAGAGGCTGAGTCAATCTAAAACCGGGTTTTTGTGACAAGATCACTGGGACAGATAATGTCGCCATTGCGGAGGTGTGTAGCCCAAGGCTGAAGGCAAGCTGCTCGATTCATTCTCATTTTCTCAGACAAGCGCTAGTCAGCTCTCTCAGACCAAATCCCTGTCTCGCAGGGATCAGCGAAGCCCGAACTGACGCATCCGACACACTCAAAAGACACAATCAATATGTCTTCTTCAGACTCTGCAGCTGCTAAGGCAGGGATGGGCTCTCTGTGCTCAGGAGTGGCCCCTCCAATTAGCACCGCGATAAGGTGCACGGATCACATTTTTACGCTGGGATCAAATATAGCTTTATATTTCAAAGGAAAGACAAATTAATCAGGATCCACCATGACATGGTGCAGGTTCTTTGGGTAATATGTTTTCAATGTAGCTTAATATAATGGTGACTGTGACTAAGTGACATGTTATTGATTTGGTTTGTATTTAATCTGAAGAACTGTACAAAATAACCACACTTAAATCTTCTGTACATAAAAAGAAGAATATTAAGATTGTGAGATGCCCGTTTCTGCCCAATATGGTCACACCTTGTGTCCACTGAACAGCTATTTGAAGAGAGTCAAATAGTCTCTACCAATATAGACACTGACATACCGCAGTATCGCTTTTCTGTTTTAAGTTAAGTGATACTTTTTTAATACCACAACCGGGGAAATTCCACCTCCGCATTTAACCCATCCGTGAAGTGAAACCCCACATAAACACTAGTGAATACACACACACTAGGGGGCAGTTAGCACACTTGCCCGGAGTGGTGGGCAGCCCTATCCACGGCGCCCGGGGAGTAATTGGGGGTTAGGTGTCTTGCTCAAGGACACCTCAGTCATGGACTGTCGTTGCTGGGGATCGAAAAGGCAACCTTCGGGTCACACGGTCAGTTCCCTAACCTCCAGCCCATGACTGCCCCCCTGTGCAGTAAGGTGCAATTTATATGATTTTTTGTTTAAAATATTCCAGAATTGATTCAAATTATCAACAGAATGTGCTGCAAAGATAACTACTGAAGTTAGCATGCTAACCAGCTAGAACCAGCCTATCCTGTCTCATGAAGGACAGGTAGCCAATGAAAGGAACAGTAAAGGTAGCGATGGCTGAAGCTCTTGGCACCGATCGCTTTAGAAACTAATTGTTTGGAGTGTGGGGTATGAATTCAACAGCTTGTGTCATCTTACATATTGCTCCTTTAAGAGCCCACATTCTACTTTTTTCCCCTGTTTAGCTACTTTAGGTAGCTGAAATAATAATAACAAGATCACCTCCCAACATCTCTTTATCTCTTACAATTAAACAGGCTGTTTTTGTCACTGTGCCTTTAAAACTAACATATATAAATGAACTCTGTTCTGATTGGCTGCCCAGTAATGTGCCTCATTCACAATGCAATCAGAGCTTCTTAGGACGTATGTGAATGGGTGGAATTAAAGCGCTGTAACAGGTGAATAAATGAGTTGGTTCTCTTGACTCGAGAGAAACAATGAGTTTAATACAGTTTCCCAGTGGTATGGACCGCATGGACTGAGCAGTGAATGATGCATTTAGAAACTTTCACATATTACATTTATGACAAAATGCCTATACTACACATACTACCCATGGTATACATAATACACATCTGTCATTCCAGATCATTTAAGAATTTTGAAAATTAAATTAAAAAACCCACAGAGTGGCAGGAAGAGTTCATTATCTTTACTAATGTTAACTTATCAACCCCTTAAACCCTATTTGCTCTCTCTTATAACTGCATAACTAACCGTGTTTTATAATGGCTTCATAGCTCATGAAAAACATACCAGATTTTTAAAAATGACCAGAGATTTGAAAAAATAACAATACTACATATAGGGTTCAAAAGCATTAGTTGTAGGGCCGGGCAATTTGACAGTATATATTGTTATTGTGATAAGTTATGACACAATGCAATATGCTTTTCTGAACATATCATATGTAAGTACACTGACCCACAACATGTTTCATTATAAACAGAGTAACATTAGGCCTGTTTAACTGGATTTAGTTCAACACAGCATGCCAAATGTTGAAGAAAAATCATTGCAATTATTGTTTTTTTTTATGTTTCAGATGTCTGAAATAATATATATAGTGGCATATTGTGTTTGTGAATTTTTTGTTTGTTTGGTTTTTTGTTTGGTTTTTTGCTATATCACCCACCTCTAGTTAGGTGCATAAATGGTCAGTTAATATCAACTCATACCTTCCTATATTAGAAAATATCGCAATACTGAACTTCAGCAATATCGCCCAGCCCTACAAGTCGCTGTGAATCAGGCAGGCAGCCCACTGATGCGATTAAACTCTGTATTAAACCAGGTGAATAACCTTCGCACCGATCTTAAATCATATATGCTGTAGCCTCCCACAAAGACCACAACCCGTAAACTGATCTGAGCGCTTGCTGCGCACAAAAAACACATGCTGCCACACGAAATAGTCAAAACTAGTGCGCCACCAGTAGAAGTCCATTCATTAGGCTATTAACCAGATATAGTGTAGCAGAGCGCGGTTTTGGACGCAGCCCTCTTCTCCGAGGGTCAACCTCAGCAAGTGTAGCGACGTCCCACGAATTCTCGCGAGACCAATGCAGGGACATGTCAACACGTCCCACAGTACACACAGGATTTAAAACTGACATGTGTGACGTTTTATCAGCAAACGCTATTTTAGCTTTAGTGCCCTGAACACAATAACGCCTTAAAACGTCACTGTGTGTTTCTAAGCACGTGAAAATCTGTGTGTTTTTCGTCAGACTCGAGTATCCAGCTCCATGCAGCTTTAAGGGCAAACGGATGAATGAATCACAAAAAATAAATAAACCTACTAATTTTATGAGTCATTGCTTACCGATCATGACGAGGACAGCGATATGAAGTGGTTCCTAAGCTCAACTTCAACGTAGGGTGACTTTTGTCAACAGTTTATAACCTGCCATCGTACTGAGCATGTACAAGACCGCTAGGGACTGTGGGAAATGGAGTCACATTCCCGTTTTACTCTGACAGATGACCTGATTGTCACGCAAATAATACAATTACATAATACCATTTATACTTGGTTGGCTTTTGTATTCGTATCTGAATAATAAGCCGTGCTTCGAATGAGATAAATAAGGCTAAAAGTCAACGAGCGCTGTTGGTTGACACTACATTTCCTCTGGTGCCGTTCAGCATGCGGCGTGTTGACGGAACTGTGCGGACGGCGAAGTGTAGAGTAAACAGATGGTGTTAACGAGCGATTTCGCGTTGTATTCATTTGGTTGTGTTACTAAGTATAGTTCCTTTGAACCATTTTCAGTCTTCGGGAAAACATGCAAGGAGTGTCCGGTGTCGGGCCGGCACAGTTCGGCCACGAGGCTCCGAGGAGCGAGTGCTTACCGAGCCAAATGGCGCGGAGTGATGCTGTGGACAGTTATGTAAGACTGCAGCGTATTCACATCCTTACAACCGCGCTGTGAGACTCGTAGTAATGTTGTAACGTCGATATTAGGCATCATCATCATCATCATCATTGTCGTGTACATTTTGGCTCATGCAGTGAGGAGGAGCGAGTGGCTGTCTGCTTAACTGAAATGCATGATTCACCTGATTTGCCATTGGGTCAGTGTGTCGCCTCCCCTGCATATGGAGAATAGATGTTTTATCATTGCTTCTAGGGCTGTTATGCTCTATTATTACCTTCATCACACTAAAACACCTTTAATCACATGGGTATGTCACCTGGGGAAAGCTTCCTGTTTAAAAGGCCCATATCATACATTCCTTCATTCATTCAAGTGCACATATGACATGTGATTTTATGCACATAGACTCTTAGCAAAAAGGGTTCTTCTTTATTGCTTGTAGCAATAGTGGAACCATTTTTGGTGCTATACAGAACCCTTTTCAGAATCATCTAAAGCACAATCTCCATTAATATGAAGAATTTTCAAATTATGTCAAAAACTGAAAACAACAAAAACAGAGATGCGCGGTGTTGTCCCAACAGAAGCCATATATCACTGCCGTCTGAACAAAACCTCTCCAAAATGGTAACTTTACAGGAGAAGGAAAATACATACTTTACTTATAATGTAAGTCAGTGGAACCAGACTTCTTTCCAAGTCATTTTGAGCCAGTTCTGTTGGTCCATTCATCAGGAAATTTACAGCAGCGATATATAAATGTACTATTTCACAAAGTTAATGAATTCAGAATGGGCTGTTTTTTGCAGCTTAGTGTCTGTATATGGAGAAGGAACCATTGCACTGAATAAAACCCTTTCTTCATAAAAGTGAAGAAAATTCGGGTTCCCATGATAATGGGCTCTTTAAAGAGCTGGAGCAGCAGCTTACAGCTTTAAACAGGGCAGTATTATGTCTGTAGTACCTGTGTGGATTGTAATGAGCTCTCAGCAAGAAGCTGCTTAAGTCTATTCTTGACCAGTCCAAGGCCATCACTCGTCAAGCTCCTACGAGAATGAACCCAGTGGCTTTTCAGCTTCTGAGAAAACTAAATTGTGGCCTGTACATTACAGTGTGCTTTGAGAACCTCACAGTTTAAAGCTCCAGACATGCTGATGTCTTAAAGAAAGAAGGTTCAGTGTGCTTTATTGATGTCAGTTTGCAACATCAGTGTTTATTTGTCTGTATCAAATTCAGCGACGGAAAGATTTAACACCTTCAAATAGGATTGGGTCTCTCCCAAAACGGTTTGGAGTCTCTGTCTCGTGGGGCTGTTTGTTGTGTACACTTTAATAAATGCATGGGCCTGTTAAATCCGGGGAAACGGTAAATGATGTAAACCTCATTAATATTCAAATTGAAACAGCATCAATGTAATGTTTTCTGCATCTCTTCAAATATGATGTGGCATATTACAACCTAACTTGCACCGTAAAATGATTGACTAAACACGATTCAATTTGCATATTAATGAGTACGATGACAGATTATAATATTTGTCCCTTTTTGCCTTTTCCCTTCGGGGAGCAACTGTAATTTTAAACGTTTTATTTTTCCAGGAATAGCTGATAGCTTTGGGAAACAATCAGATCACTTTAAGAACAATGGAACTTATTTCAATCTCCTTGTTGTTCAGTGCTCCAAGTTTTTGCGAGTGACATTTTTTGTCCTGGGCGAGATGGATGGACATTGTCACCCAGGTGTTCAGAAACAATTAGGCTAATTTTTTTCCCTCACTGTCTTGTTCTAGCTTGTCAGCTTCATTTGAAACCTGTGTTGATTTGGTGTCTTTATGGAAAATGTCAGCTTGACGCAAATCCTCCTCACCTCGACATCATTTGCTGTCCCTCTCGCCATTTACTGTCAAAAGGTGCCACCAGTTTTTAAGAATTTCAGTAGCTGTTATTATGTGTTTTTCTGATTTTCAAATGTCAGATGTTTTCGAGAAGGAATAAAGGGTGTAATTAGGCCTCAAACAATGATGGAAATCTTTTTTTCTTTTTTTTTTTGTCTGTTTAGCTGAGAGAATTTTTAAGCCTTTGGCTGCCTGAAAGCATTTCTGACATGTTTTCTTGCAAGTTTCTGTTAACCTTTTTCTAATGGCAGAGATCTTGGAACAGAACTGTGATGCAGTTTAAGTGTTCCTCAGCGTTCCAGCTTCCTTCACTGTGTTTCTCCTTTGCAGGGTTATCAGCTGAACATGAAGACTGAGCCCCACATGTTCAGCATCAGCTCCTCAGAGGAGCTTCAGTTCCTCAGGTCTCGGGTTCAGATGCTGGAGAGAGAAAAGGAAGAGATGGCTGCGGAAAACCAGCGCCTCAAAGACCTGCTCGTCAAGGGTGAGGAGCAGCAATTGATTTAAAATAGCTGAGTTAAAGTCCATCGGACATTGTAGGAATGTGTTTTCTTCTGTGCCATGATCTGTGGTAGGGTTGCCAGGTGTCCACACAGCAAAAAATTTGATTTCGGCTTAACTTAAAATTATAGGGTAACTGATTACACAGCTTTTCTTGAGTTAACTCAACATGACGACACCAAAGTTCACCGAGCTCAAACTTCTTAGTTTAGTCAAACATTCTCCTAACTCTCATTTCTAGTTTCTCAGTTTTTAACTCCTAGCTGGGACACAAATGGGCTTGCGGGTGTGAAGAGGTGCCGGGGTGAATTCTTAGACCATTGCAGCACGTGTTACTATACTACTTTCAAAGTTACAACAAATACTTTTACAGTGCTTTGAACATTTAAGGACACAGAAATCTCAGGAGCTTGCAATAAACTATATTTGCAATGGAGCATTTGTGACCAGAAGGTTGTGAGTCTGAAATCCAGTGATGCCATAGCCATCCATAACTGGGAGCCCAAGTGGAGAAAATGCCTGGTGGGGTTGTCTGATAGTGAGAGAAGAAAAAAACATGCAGTCTGTACTGTTTACTGAAGAACATGAGTTAGGAGAACTCTTGTTTAAGCTAGGAAGTTTGAGTTGGCTGAACTCAAGAAAAACAGTGATATCAGTTACCTTACAATTTTAGGTTGAGCTGACTTTTGTTTTTAACAGTGTGGTGTTGAGCTCTGTCATTTGGTTGGTACCGCAGACCAGATAAAATGTCTGGTTGTGTCTCACTCTACATGTATTCCACTTCTTTCTCTCTCTCTCTCTCTCTCTCTCTCTCTCTCTCTTTCTCTCTCTCTCTCTCTTTTTCTCTCTCTCTTTCTCTCTCTCTCTCTCTCTCTCTCTCTCTTTCTCTCTATCTCTCTCTCTTTCTTTCTCTCTCTTTCTTTCTCTCTTTCTCTCTCTCTCTTTCCCTCTCTATCTCTTTCTCTCTCTCCCGCTCTCTATCTCTTTCTCTCTCTCTCTCTCTCTCTCTCTCTCTCTTTCCCTCTCTATCTCTTTCTCTCTCTCTCTCTTTCCCTCTCTATCTCTTTCTCTCTCTCTCTCTCTCGCTCTCTTTCTTTCTTTCTCTTTCTCTTTCTCTCTCTTTCTCTCTCTCTCTCTCTCTATCTCTTTCTCTCTCTCTCTCGCTCTCGTTCTCTCTCTCTCTCACACACACACACACGCATGCATGCATGCACATGTGATGTTTTAGGCTTTGTGCTGGGATACATTCCACCAATCACAAGAGAGTGTCACCCCTCGTGGGGTGGGGCTATCAGTGGTAACGCAGCTGCATTTTAACTGCATATACCCTACTGAACAGCATCAAATTAGTAACAATAAAAACAAAATAAACTAAAGACAATTATCAAACTGCTATAAAACACCAAAGAAATACAGCATAGAAGCAAGAATGGAGCCATTTACTGACGGGAGAAAGAGGGAGTGGTCTCACTGTATATGCTCAGTCCAACAAGTCATAATTGTTTGTTGAAGTTTATGGTCTCTGCCTGGTTAAAAATGATCTTGTTCTTTCTAAAACATGTTTAAATTAATACATTTATATACTTTAGTTTCTGAAACCTTGACATCAACAATAGTTATTTTGAAAATGGGGCAAATATTATAGATTTAAATAGCGCAGGATAATTATTCCACATTGGTGATAATGGTGGAAGGTAAACAAACACAGGGCTAACAAGTCTGGAACAGCATGGTATCTACTTCAAGCTTGCTTTGCATGGCTGAAATCTGGCAACCCTAATTTGTGTGTGAAAAGCAGTATCAGGGAGCATCTCTGAGCTAGATAAACATTTTCTCCCAATGATGCAGGGGGATAATTATTTTCTCCACCCACTGGTGCACAGCAATGTAATCAAAATCAGGAGATGTTTTCAAAACGAGGAAAAGTTATTGGATTTTGATTAAAGATTACAGGGAAATTACACTTTTGTCTAAAATTGGATAATAATGTCCTTCATGTGAACAAGGACATAGACTAACACAATAAAAAGGTCAGTTCTGATTTCAGTTCATCTTTAAAGTTAAACCAATGCAATTTGGCTAATTTCTTTATTAAAAAGCAATTCAGTTTATATTACTGCAAATGGTTGTCATTGTAGTGCTAATTGGTTTGAGAAAACCGAACACAGTTTGAAATGTGGGCATTTTCCCCCTCAAACCTGGTACTAGTGAATCACCCAAGACATGTTTAGTATCTAAAGCTAATGAGTAAAGGAAGCTTGTGATGGCCTCGTCTTAGCTTCAAATGTTTTGTCCACATAGAAACAGAGCATCTGCTAATTCATGCACACAAACTGATCACAACTATCAGAATTTTGTCCCAGTGTCTGTGTCCTGGCAGCATTTTTTTTACCATGAAATGTTTTATCATTGTACCATTCAGACACATGCTCAATAATATTCAATGAATCTGACAGTTAAAATATTGGAAAACAGAAAAGCCATGAGTGTAGTGGGGAGCGAGGACGCGGACGCATATGCGGAGATAAGCATGATTTATTAAGGGCAAATCCAGGGTCATAGTTGTAACAGTCCAGGGTCATAGAGCCAACATGGATTGATCGGGGGGCAGACATGACAGACAAACCAGAACAAACAACAGTACATAAACCTGCGCAGTCACTAAACAAGGGGGCAGGACTACAAAACCAAAACAAAACACTTGTACTAAACCAAAACACAACATGAACACATGGACAGGACTGGGAGGGGCCAATCGTGACAATGAGTAACTGACACGTTTACCATTTTTATAAACCCAGGCATTTATGTGGGAGAAACGTTTATCAAGCCAAATACTGCCTCTTCCTGACAAGGTTGATGGGTTTTGGCCACTTTAGGTGGTCAAAAGCCCCAGACTTTGTCCTGAGAAGAAGAAGTGAGGCCTGTTAGCAGTATACAGACTGCACACTTGCCTCAGACCACACTGAGTAATTTCAAGTAGACTTCATACGATTTCTAGCAGTTTATGTTATACTGTTATCCATAAAAACAGACAAAATTCAGGCTTCAGTTGAGTGCCACTACTATTTTAACTATGAGGCAGTCATTTTTCCACTTTTTATAGGTGACAGTATGTCATAATATGTCAAACCACAGAAGCAAGTCTATTTGAGAAGACAACTCAAAGTGGTTTGCTAATTTAGGCTTTCAGTTTTCACACGGCATGATCCCAATCAGTGGTCATAAACTTTCATTAGTTGTTAGTAGACTCATGGCTCCAGTCCAGGACTAAAGATGTAAAATGTTGTGGTTGATGAGCTGCATTTGGCCTGAGAGGAAAACTGTGTAACTTTTTTTGCCAAACTATTCCTTTAAATTGCTCAGCTATTTATACATGTAAGACATAACATTGCTAATGTGTGACTTTCCTCTCTTTTCTTTTTGCTGCTGACATTTAGAGATTCCACACCTTTTGTCTACAATGTGGCAGAGTATAACCAGCAATGCTGGACAGCCCAGCCATCATCAGCCTGGCCCTTCACTATCTGAGTCCATCAATGCTGGAGTCAGCAGCTACATGCCTCCGCAGTACAAAGAACAGGACTGCAATCTTCTGCCGTCAGTTTCGGTAGATATAAAAGGTGTTCAGCAGGAAATGATTTTGGAAACTGGTGCCTACGGACACAAAATGGCTGGCAGCCATAATGGAGCTGATGGGGGTATGTTTGAATCAATGGATGACATGAATGGGAATTTGTGCCCTGTCGCCATCAGAGAAGATGGTCAGCATGCATATCTAAGTTCACCGTGCAGCTCTACAGATTCAGTATCTTCTCTCAGTGATCACAGACCACTGGCACCAAACATCACACCTGTAAGAAACCTCAACTTCCTTCCTGTTCTCTAAACTACTTTAACTCTTAGAAGTCCACAGTTATTTTTGTTTTTGAATATAATAACATCATTACATGATTACAGTTGCACTTTGAATAACATTTATATTCAGTGGCGAACCGTGACAATTAAAGCTAAACCTTCAGTTTGGGCCATAAATTGAGGAAAAGTCACCTTTCTGATAAAGCTCATTTCTGCTAGCAGGGTTCTAATAATATGTTAGCCCTAAGCTAGCCCAGGTTTACATAAACATTTATTGGCCATTCTAGATGACACATTAAAAGGTTTTAATAGACATGAACTTTTACTCTGTATTTAGCAGTTTTACAGTGACTCTTTCAGTAAAGATTCCAGGCAGAGAGCTGATGTTTTCCATTGCTAGCAGCTGTTTAAAACGCATTGGTCAGGCTACAACTCATTTTTACAGTCAGTGACATATCTAGAACTCACAGAAGGCTTCAAGTGACATTTTTTCTCATGAAATTGGTCCCTACCGTTGGAAATCAAAATGTGTTTGGTTGCTTTCTCTGTCAGTTTCTAATTATGTTAGTAAATCTGATGAATTAGCCCTTCAGTTTCTGACATACTATCCAATAATAGTGCTTACTTGGCTATATCTGCCTAGATACCACAGAGAAAAAAATTACAATTGGACTGTTTTTCCATTCAGCAGCTCATGAATTTAACCAACTACAGTATTTGTAGAGTATAAATATAACAAGAATGATATTAAATTAAAATTAAATATGAAGGCCCTGAGCTTTCACCTCTGTTTTTTATTCAGTTTACATTCTGTATTGACAGGCTTGAGTCTGCATTTCTGACATTTTCCTGTTTGTTTTAATGTATATGAAAGATAAATATAGCCAACTGTAAAGGATGGTTTTTTTATGCTCGACAGTAACATTTCATCAAATTCAAATCATAATAAAATCTCTCCTGTTTAACATATGATGTCAAATATGACATCGATTGAAATCCACAATGAAATAATGAATGTATAATTATATAAGAGTTACATGAAATATGCTTTTGTTATTGTCGTTGATAACTGTGGCTTCTAAGGGTTTTCAACTAGAAGAGAGAGAGAGAGGCAGAATATATATTAAAACTAACACAGCAGAGAAGACGACGGTGGAAAGGAGGCTGAGTGGCATGTTTGTTTTTCATCTCCATGCTTTACCTGCTACCATTAAATTGTGCATGGTAGAGTCTTTTTTAAAAGGCATTAATTTAGACTGTTACCTCAATACAGGCTGTTATATAATTGCATTTTTAGCATTTATTATTACAGCATAGTTACATGCAACAATCCTCCTATAATCATAATTCTTTTCTTTTGTTAAAAAAGCTATTTTACTCCCTGTCTTCTGCATGTGCATGAGCCAAAGAGTGAATGTCGGCGGAACCAGCAGTGAGCTTCTGTTAAAGGTGATGAATAATTGGAGCCTACTCCTTCCCTGTGCGAGCTCTTTGTCCTCTGGGCGGTGGCCTGGCCTGCGCTGCCCTGGCACCTGCTGGGCCGTAGTGAGTGAGGGCGAGTGTGAGGGGGCTCCGGTCAATGCCCGGATCGATCTCTCCACGGGTAGAGCTGCGCTCTCTCTCTCTCAGCTGGGGCGATCACCCCACGACAGGACTTTGCGGAGATGTGTGTTCCTGTGTCCCTCTGTGCCTCACCTTTTGTCTTCTGCCTTACAGCCTCTTTCACTCATGCTTTTTCGTCCTTTATTCAGTTTTGTTAACTTCTTCAACTCTGAAGACCCATCAACAGGTCCAGACGCCCTTTCCCATGTCTTCTAACTACATATCAGTTTCATAAAGGTTCTTGTATAAATCATTGTAGTTCCTAGTAGTTACTCCCTGGCTGAATCCCCCTCATTATTATAATTGTTATCTCTCATACTTCTTTTTATTCTTCTTCCACACCTTTCTGCGATTAATACAGCTTAACCGCTTAACGTACAGACTCCGTTCAAACTGCGATTCGAAGGTCTCGGCACTGTGACTTGTGTTATGTATTTTTGGACTCAGTCAGATTGGTAGTTTTTAATAAAATTAAGTTTAAAAATTAAAAACCTCCCATAAGAATGAATGGCAGAGTGTTCAGAACTTCAAATTTTAACTAACATCGATGATTTAGTTATGTGCATTTGTTCGGCACTAGGCACAGAAAACTGTCCCATTCACTCCCATGTAAATTTTTCTGAATCTGCTTATTTCAAGATTTTCTCTGTTTTTAACTTCTCATAACTCAGACATTTTCTTCTCAATACACACGACACCGAAATAATCCGCAAGGGGTCTTATCTCACACCATCTATCCAGTTAAGTGGTAGAGTAAACATTTCCCGGGTCATGACTGTTTGTTCAGAGGGTGCAAATCGGACTCAAACAAAGCTTCTCCACTAAGAGCTGCATAATAACAGAGTGACAGTTGATTTGAATGACCCCCCCTAAAAAACATACGTCTCTCCCTCTCACACACACCACACAGACACACACACACACACGGACAAATACCTAAGGAGGTGTTGTTCACTCACACACAAACACACACAAACACACACACACTTGCAGCTCTTTTCAAGCACCCTTGCAGTTCTTTCAGGAAATGCACATCTAGTTTAATATTAGAATGGAAAACATGAACAGAATCCTGTGTACATGATTACTTGAGTGTAATTTTATAAACCCCTCAAAACCTAAACTGTCAGCTGAGAAGAAGAGCAGTGAAGATGCCTCACTCAGGTGATTCAGTGAGGCTTAATTCTCTGCGTTGCATGAGCATGATGAGGAATGTTTATAACATCTCAATGAAGAAGAGTAGAGACAGACATGGTGAGACTGAAGACAAAAATACAATGTTTTGAAAAAACATTTAAAGCTTTATTTTGAGAAATTCAGTGATTTTTTTTGGGTAATATATGCTCATTCCAAATGTGATGCCTCCAACACATTCTAAAAAGGTTGGGACAGGAGCATGTCAGTTTTCCCTTTAACAGCACTTAATAAACATTTGAGGACCACAAACTTATCCAATTTTGAAAGCAGATTTTTGCCATTCTTCTTTTATACAAAAAGTTCTGCTGTACAACCATGTGAGGCCTTTTTTGTTGTATTTTGAGCTTAATAGTGCACTACATGTTTTCAGTAGGAGGCAGGCTGGCAAGTCTAGCACCCACACTCTCAGATTATGCTATTATTTCACCAATATCCAAGTTACCCACTAATACCAGCCCATGTCAAGACAGACCCTGGATTTGCAACTTTAGGCTGGTAACATTCGGGATGGACCCCATGAACACATTGTCTGTTTTTTCCATAAACAGTCTGAAAGATTGACATGACAGTCCACACACATGCGGTGCATCAGTCCGTTTCAAATAAATTTTAGCCCAGAGAAAAATCGGCAGCATTTCTAAACATTGTTGACATATGGATTTCTCTGAGCATAGTACAGTTTTACTAGTATTTATGGATTCAGTGACAGTGTTTGTTAACAATGGTTTGTCAGTGTATTCCTGGCCCCTTTGGTGAAATTCATCATATGCAGTGCCAACCTAGGTCAAGGTCAGCTTACTGGAGTTTACTCAGCTTACTTTCTACCCACCCAGAGATAGCAAGGCCAATTGTGCTCTCTTCGGACTCTCAGCCACAGATGGCTGTAGAATCACTGGGATCAAACTTGAAATTTCCTGATGTAGGATGCTTAAACAGTCGCACTAAGCTGCTGGATTGTTCACTGATGCTTTTGTTGGCAAAGTAGCGAGCCTCAATTCATGAGCCTTTTCTGGATGCTCCTTTTATGTCCATGCAAGATTGCATCACCTGTCAAAGATGTTTTGCGAACATTTCACTATTTTCTTACTTTTAAATGGCCCTTTCCCAACTTTTTTGGAACATGTTGCAAGCATCAGTTTCAGCTGAATGTAATGCACTTTTGTCCTGTTTTCATGCAAATAACTTTTAATAAAGTTAAATATTAAAGTAGACTTATCTATAAATCACTGCTTGCTGTAATTATTTGCATTTTTCTTAGTTTTTTTTTTTTTTTTTAATTTACTTAAATTTAGCTCATATTTTTCAGCTTAGCAAACAATAATAAGAAATGGCAATTGTTTTGCTATTAACAACATCAGTATCTCTCAGTTTGCAGCAAAGCGAAGATATTCATCTATGATTTAACAAACTTCAATTGCATGTGTAGACAGTAGGTGAAATGCTAGTAAAAACAGAAACCAGACAGCTGTAAATCCAAACACAAGCATATTTACAAATATTTACATTTCTTTGCAAGCACAAGATATTTCATTCATTGGTTCAGTGGTTCATATACATTGGTTTTGTAAATATACATAGGAAATCAATGACCGCAACACATTACACAAAGTGCAATTTAAAACTAGGAAAGTTATGAAATGTCCAGATCTTCAACCGGTGATGACATCACGCTTCGGTGTTAAAAAAATATATATATATCATCCATGAGAGGCCGAGTCCTTTATGAGCAAGAATCGGTCGAGGCTCACTTCTTTACCTAAAATAAATCAGCGAAAATATTCCTCAATGAGCGATTGGATCGGTTTTTGGAATTTCATCCAATACAGTGTATATCATCAAAAGATTCAGAGCATCCACAGAAATCTAAATATGTGAAGTGCAAGGCCAAAAACCACAGCTGAATGCCTGTGCGAGTTCTCAGACTACACTGCATTTAAAGCCAGCATGCTTCTGTGATAGACATCACCACATGGGCTTGGGAATATTAAATAACAGTAAATACCATTTGTCACTGCATCCACAGTGGAAGACATATGTTAACAATGTCCAGAAATGCTGACGACTTCTCTGGGTTTGAGCTCATCTGCAATGGAATGATGCACAGTGGTAACATGTATAGCGGTCAACCTTCCAGATCATAGGCATCAAAATTTTGAATAATCATATCATGGTTGTCGGAACAAAACCTTGTATCTCTAAAATGGTAACTTTACAGGAAAAGAAAAAAGCATACTTTACTTTTAATGTAAGTCAATTTTGTCATTTGTTTTGATCCATTCATCATGAAATTTATACACAATATAAAGAGCAACAGGAATTTTCAAGTTATGTCAAAAACTGAAAAACAAGAAAAATGGGAATATGAGGTTTTGTTGTGACAAAAGTGAAATATTTATCCAAAACAAATAAATAAAAATCAATCAAGTTTATAAGGTAAGACATCAAATGTTCTGTCTTCTTTTTTAGTAGAGGTCAAACTGAATTTTTTGAATTACTGCTTTTTTCCGCATACATTTCATACATGTCCCAAGATTTTTGAAATTGAAGGTTTGTAGACAGCTAGCTATTGTATAGGCTTAATCCCTGTAAGGAACCAACCCTAAATCTTTAAGAGTATAGTATATGTCAGTATTTAATAGTGTAGCTCAAATGAATTGAAATTCGCCAGAAATCCTCTGGAACCTCAAACCCCCACACAGAGCTTTAGTCCCTCATTTCCGCACTAAATCAGGCATGCATGATTCAAATTAGTTAGGGGATATAAACCATAAAGTGAATAATTGAATAATAAGTAGAGTTTAAGGGGCTAGGCTTGCATCTTCTACTGCTCTTTGTATGCCTTGCTTCAGGGCGTCTGTTCTGCTTCTCTTTATATCCTTTTGTTTGTTTTGCTGTCGCCTCATTGATGCAGTTTTAACCTTTGTCACTGTGCGTTGTCTGTGTGTAGATCCGACAGGTGGAGGTGTATCCAGGTTCAGGCATTTTCTGTGCAGAGCACGCTTGGCTGGCGGCAAACATGGCACGGTCACCAACGGCAATGGTGCGAGCCCTGCTGTTAGGGGTTTTTGACATGGACACACTTTTAAACAGCAACCTTAGAGGAGGGAGGAGCCGCAGACCTTCATACTCAGACCACCACGCCCCACTGGACCCAGACAAACTGAACGCCATTTACAGTAAGTGCCCTGACAAGCCCAGCTCAGAACACATTTAACAAGTGACCAGCCATTTCAGCAAATCATAAGCTGATAGAGTGTTTTTATATCCTCAGATCTCCTCTGGTAAATCACATATCACAATAAATAACCACCAGCATTGGGGTTTATAATCAAGCTTAGACTCTTCAGACAAAAGGGCAACATACATTTGGCTTTCATCTTTATCTGGATATTTTGGTGCTTAACCATCCTGTTAGATTGGTTGAAATTGTTTGTACACATAAGAATATGGGCCAAATCAAAACCAGAGATTTTATTTCCCTCTTTATTTATTAATTTATAAGACATAAGAGAAAACCAGCCATTAGGGGTGTACTTTGTGTACTTCTGGTGCCGGTCCCAAGCCCGGATAAATGGTGAGGGTTGCGTCAGGAAGGGCATCCGGTGTAAAACTTGTGCTAAAACTATCATGCGGATCACAAATATTATTGCCATACTGGATCGGTCAAGATGGAAAGGAAGCAAGGCCAGGAACATTGGAGGTGGATTCAAACTGTTCTATCATGGTGTAGCGCCCTGAATTTTGAATGTGGTCAGTTCATATGCACCACAGGTTGGTTGTCAGTTAGAGGAGAAAGAGGAATTTTGGAGTAAGATGGATGAAGTGGTAGATGGTGTCCCTAGAGAGGAGAGATTGGTGCAGATTTCAATGGACATGTTGGTGAAGGGAACAGAGGGGATGAAGAGGTGCTGGGTATGTATGGCGTGAAAGACAGAAATGCAGAAGGTCAGATGGTTGTAGATTTTGCAAAGAGAATGGAAATGGCTGTGGTGAACATGTATTTTCAGAAGAGGGAAGAACACAGGGTGACGCCACCTAAAGGAGATTGGAGATTGTAAAGTGGTGCCAGGGGAAAGTGTAGCAAGGCAGCATAGGGTGGTTGTCTGTAGAATGAAGTTAGAAACAAAGAAGAGGAAGAGAGTGAAGACAGAGCCAAAGATTAGATGGTGGAAGCTGAAGGAGGAGGATGGTTGCAGGCAGTTCAGGGAAAAATTGCAACAGGCCCTTGAGGGCAGTGAGGAGCTACCTGAGGACTGGGAAACTACAGCTAAGGTGGTGAGAGAAACTGGGAAGAATGTGTTGGGTGTTTTGTCTGGTCAGAGGAAAGAAGACAAGGAAAGTTGGTGGTGGAATGAGGAAGTCCAGGGGAGTATTCAGAAGAAGAAGGCAGCTAAGAAAAAGTGGGATAACCAGAGAGATGAAGGAAGTAGGCAGGAGTACTGTGAGGCTAGTCGCATAGTGAAAAGAATGGTGGCCAAGGCAAAGGCTCAGGCCTATGATGAGCTGTATGAGAGGCTGGACAGTAAAGAAGGAGTAAAGGACTTGTATCATTTGGCTAAACAGAGAGATAGAGCTGGAAAGGATGTACAGCAGGTTAGGCTGATAAAGGATAGAGAGGGAAACTTTGAAGAACTAATGAATGAGGAAAACGAGAGAGAGAGGAGAACAACGGGGGGAAGAGATAGTGGATCAGGAAGTGCAGAGAATTGGTAAGGTGGAAGTGAGGGCAGCTTTAAAAAGGATGAAGAATGGAAAGGCAGTTGGTCCAGATGACATACCTGTGGAGGTATGGAGATGTTTAGGAGAGAAGGCAGTGGACTTTTTAACCAGGTTGTTTAACAAAATCCTGGAGGGTGAGCGGATGCCTGATGAGTGGAGAAGCAGTGTATTGGTCCCCATGTTTAAGAACAAGGGTGATGTGCAGAGCTGCAGTAACTACAGAGATGTAAAGTTGATGAGCCACACCATGAAGGTATGGGAAAGAATTGTTGAAACAAGGCTAAGGCGAGAGGTTCAGATCAGTGAGCAGCAGTTTGGTTTCATGCCCAGAAAGAGTACCACAGATGCAATTTTTGCGTTGAGAGTGTTGGTAGAGAAGTACAGAGAAGGTCAGAAGGAGCTACATTGTGTCTTTGTGGATCTAGAGAAGGCATATGATAGGGTGCCAAGAGAGGAACTGTGGTACTGTATGAGGAAGTCAGGTGTAGCTGAAAAGTATGTTAGGGTGGTGCAGGACATGTATGAGGATAATGAGACAGTGGTGAGGTGTGGAGTTGGAGTGACAAATGGTTTCAAGGTGAAGGTAGGGTTACATCAGGGATCAGCTTTGAGCCCCTTCTTATTTGCAATGGTGATGGACAGGTTGACGGACGAGGTCAGGCAGGAGGCTCCATGGACCATGATGTTTGCAGATGACATTGTAATCTGTGGTGAGAGTAGAGAGCAGGTGGAAGAGAATCTGGAGAGGTGGAGGTTTGCACTGGAGAGGAGAGGAATGAAGGTCAATAGAGACAAGACGGAATACATGTGTGTGAATGAGAGGGAGGCAGGTGGAAAGGTGAAGATGCAAGGAGTAGAGGTCGTAAAGGTGGATGACTTCAAATATCTTGGGTCAACCATCCAGAGCAATGGACAGTGCAAAAAAGAGGTGAAGAAGAGGGTGCAGGCAGGATGGAGTGGTTGGAGACGGGTGTCAGGGCTGATGTGTGACAGAAGGATAGCAGCAAGAGTGAAAGGGAAGGTTTACAAGACAGTAGTGCCCTAATAATGTTTTATTATACATTTTTATAATCTAAGAATAGCTCACCCAGTTTTTATTGACCTTCTTGTTGATACAAAATAATAAGCCTTAGTATATAATAAAACTGGGATTTTAAAGTTCATATAGAATTAAAGGAAATTCCACTCATTTTTTCAAGTTCTTCATAATTAAATCATTGATGTTAATGAAGTCATTTGGAATCTGAGCCAGACATTTAAAGCTGCAAAACACAAACCTTTGTCCAATTTTAACCCTGATTTGGCCCTTCTGACATTTTCACTGATTTTCTTATAATTTGCAGCATTATTCCAGGTCAGATGCAATTAGCCTTCTAATCTAGCCCCAGGGACATCAGAGGCCTTCCGATATTTTCAAGCATGTTTGATTTTTACAATTCGAAAGTTTCAAATTCTGTAGTGTGAGATGGTCAACGATTTCAGGCAACAGCAAGTGAGCAGGGAGAGAGAAAAAAGGGGTGTGCAGTAGAGTCAGAGGAGCTGCTTGATGAACAGAGGCCCTCTCTTTAGAATTTCAAATGGGTAAAATGCCAGTTTATAGTAAAGTATTTCTTTAGCTCTGACTGTGGATTTCTGCATTTATCAACTCCACAGTCATTGTATTCAAAAGCATGTTTGGTCCATGTTCGGTCCAGTTTGGCTTTGTTTGATAATAGGAGGATTGGGGTTTTGAGTGAAACCCATTATCTTTTACTATTATTATCACATATGAAGTCTGAGGATAAATAAAAATGGCACTGTCATAGGATGGCATCTTTGCTGCAAGCCAGTTTGTGAAATTTCTGCCGTTAGATCTGCTCCAGTCAACTGTCAGTGATATTACTGTGAAATGGAAGTGTCTAGGAGCGACAACAGCTCACCTACAAAGCGGTCTACCCCACACTCTGTCAGAGTGGGGTTACCGAGTGCTGAAGTAGTACCATCTTTTCTTGCATCAGGTGTTGTCTAACATCAGTACCTGACCTCACAAATGTAGGCTGAATGGGCCCAGATTTCCACAGATAAACCACAGTTTTGGGGAAAGCCTTACCAGAAGAGTAGACGCTGGTATAGCCATAAAGGGTGGGCCAAGCTCCATATTAATGCCCACTGTTTGGAATGGGATGTCCAACAAGCTCATACAGGTGAAATAGTAAGGTGTCCACAAACTTTTGCTCACACTGTGTAAGTCAGTAAGTTTAAAAAAGTACAAAAGTTTAAAGAAACTCTCAGCAGCAAATTGGGCTAAAAAGTCAGGTTCAGCAGTAGAGGAATTAAACACTGTCTGGTTTTGATTCTAAATGACTATCTCAACTATTTAATTATGCAGAGACTTTAAAAAATCATTAGAAGTCTCCTTTAAATTGTGGAAATACACATTCATAGGTGTATATATGCAAATGTGACTGTAGTCAGCCATTAAACAAGTTCATGAAAAACTCTTCTGTCCTCTTTCTCTGTCATCTGTCTGATGAGTGTATAGATTTTAAAGGGGAAAACAGACATATTGTCACACAAAGCATGAAAATATAAAATGTGGACTTTTCTCATCAACAGACAAACATGCCTAGTGCACATTTTGCTGCAGTTTGTTTTGGCTGTTATCCAGCAGTTAATTTTCTACCAATGAATCATGGATGATATCAGCATCCACCTCAGAGGTGCAACAGTTTTTCTGGATATGAATGTGAGGAGGGGGAAAAAAAGCCTCTTTGGAAGCGAAATGAGGATTGAGAGGGGCGAGAATCACGATGGGGGCTGTTTCCGACAGGCCCATCCCCTCTCATTCATCATCATTTGGCGTTTTAATGGCCTGACAGCGCTGGCAGTGTTGAGAAACTGCTGTGGCTTGCTCTCTTTCTCTCACTCTCTATCTCGCTCCATCTCACTCGCTTGCCTCCAACTGTTGTCGCAGTGTCACTCTCTCCCTCCGCAGATGCCACGCTGGCGCGGTTCCCATTGGCACGGAAGGGCCAGATTGGTACCGGGATCAACTCCAAGCTGTCTGAGATCCGCTTCAGATCCAGGAAAGTCAAGCGGGACAGACATGGCCACTGATGGATTTACCGCACATATTGGAAGAGTGTAACTCTGTTTGTGGGAAAAGTGATTTTGTTGTGCCCGGGTGGCATCCATGTGTGTGTGGTTCTGTGTGTGAGACTGTGTAAGGTAAAGTGTTTGCTCGCTGGTTTTAGGATGTTGGCCAGTTTTCCAGGGTCATTAAATTATTATTGTATTGGAATGAAGGAAGAGCAAACAGTGAATGAAGAAACACATATGGTGGCACACAGCCCCCCTACACTCTTAATAATAAAAGGTAACATATGGTTTTTGGCTTGAACGTGCAATTCTGAAAAGCATCTGATTGATACAGAACATTTTCATTATGTGTAGGTGAACTTTAAATGGGATTTCCACTGAATATTTTAAAAAAAATCTGTGAAATTAAACTGATGTAAACAAAAATATTCCATGTTTTTGTGTGAAATGCACCATTATGGAGAAACTTTAAGAAACTTACCAACTCACTATCATTCACAGTTATAGTGATAGAAACCACACACCTGCATCATTTAATGCTTCTAAAATCTCCCTCACAGAAAGTTAATAGATAGTAAAAAGTTAATGAAATGTCGAGTCAATGTTATTTTTATAGCGCTTTTTGCAACAGGTGTTGTCACAAAGCAGCTTTACAGAAAAAAAATCTGGGTCCGAGCCCCAGTGAGCCTCGCCAATGGCAACAGCGGCAAGGAAAAACTGCCTAAATGCAAGAGGAAAAAACCTTGAGAGGAACTGAGGGAACCCATCCTCCTCTGGTCGACACCAGATAACAAACAATAATGTGAAACGGTTACAAATACAAATAAATGATAAGATTGTGGCCTAAAATGTACTTTTTACAATCCAGTCATGGCAGAAAGGTTCATTTAAAGCATTGTAAGGAAAAATAATACCCAAAGAAAACATTTTTCAGATTTATCACTATTTTACTATTGTCAACACTCAGAAGATGCATGTGGGTTTACTGGTGGGTTTGGATAGTAAATAAATATAGCTAGTTTTGCCTTGCATTGTGATGCCTGGTTCCTGTCACACCAGTGTAAAGAAAGTTGGTCTTCAAAACACCATTTCACATCAAACCACTCTGAATAACTGTTTACCTCAATTGAATTGTGCAGAAATGTTGAAAAATTGGTAAAATTTACAAAGCATTATCCATTAAAAAGGAACCAAGCAAAGTCCCTCCTATTGCATCACTCCAAAGAAAGTCTGCTTGAATATGTGAATCCTGAGGGGCATTTCGATTAACAGTAGGATCCCTGTGTGATCTATGAAGATGGAATACCTGGTCTGTAGACTAAATTTCCCTTCCTACTTTTCTTTTTAATCTGCCTGGGCCAGGTCTGTTTGCCTTGGATGGGACTGCATGATATTTCTCCACTGATTGCTCTGTAGCGTAGCATCCGACGCTAGCAGGGAGTCTCAGGTGGGGGTTCCATTACCCAGCACCGGCACCTCGTCTCTTCCCCAAAGTGGTGCATCAATCCCGGCTCCCTCAGGGCCTCCCAGCCCCCCTGCCTGATCGCCCCCAGGTGCCTCTGGCCTTCAGGGAGGGGGGACTGGAGACATTCAATTACCTGCAGCCACACAAAACGAAGTGTGGCAGGCTCCCTGTGAGCATGCTCTAGGCTGCATGTCAATGTCAATGGAGACAGTGATACTGGGCTATTAAAAGCTTAGGTCCTCTGCTTAGTTAACCTTTTTTCTCCAGCACTGTGCAGCATAATGAATACACATCATGCCATCCACTACCAGCAGTGGGTTTCAGGAGGTGGCTAGAAGATGCTCTGGGATATGTAGAAGAAGACTGAGATGTGAGGTAAATACATGTCTTCATGTTGTGCCTCAGGCAATAGACGGAGGAACTTTTTGTTGTCCATTTGGCACATTAACGTCTTTTGTTCACCTCTTTGCCATTTACTGAAACTTGGCTGATACCTTGACTCAGTGGGGATCAGGGTTACACCGAGGACAGAGGAATCGATAAAGCCCGAGCTGACAGTAGAAGCTTTGAAGGCAGAGGTGCCTGTCTCTGCTGTGCTCCGTAGTAGTAGAGCAGAGACACGGGGAGATGCTTCCCTCAAATAAATCACTGAGATTTATTGAACATCCTTCTGAAACGCACTCACAATTCTTCCCCAGGATACAAGCTCTCAAGTCTTGCAGAAGCGCTGGCAGATGATGTCTGTATTTGCTAACCTACCATGAAAGGTTTTGGTGTGATTAATACAGATTCAGTTATTTTGAGGACATTGTAACACAAAGTGAATGAAAGTGTTCATTCAGAAATGAACTCAAATGATTAATAGTCATCAGTATTCCTCTCAAGCCTTGAGAGTTCAAGGAGTTTTCGGTGTATCATCTACATTCTAAGCAGCAAGCAAATCTGGAACAACATTGTCAGCCCAGCAGGTGAACTTATTAAAGTATTGTTTCTCCCCGACAACAGATAAACAGTGTTACAGTATGAGGAAAAGAAATAATAGATGGGATTTGATGTCTTTTTAATGATTGCCATGCTAATAAATTCAATCATTTCTATTCTGGGGAATAAAGGGAGAAAGGCATGCAAGAATAATTTGGACCCAGACTGTGTGTTCACTGATAGAGGGCTCTGATGTAAATGCCACTAGAATTAAAGATTCTAATAGATCTCATATCTCTGTTCTCGCTTCATTTTGAGTCTCATTAATGCATTAAAGATTTTGAAGGTTAAATCTAGTTGGTGGTCTAATTGCATCTTTATGAAGCCAACTCACGATGATTAAAGCTGATATACAGTGTAATAAGACTGACCCTCTTAAATTTTGATAAAACATCCAGCTTGGTGTAGAATAATTTACTAACATCTTCCACTGTCACAAACTCCATTTTGGTGATAAAAAGTGGCTGTCATGATTTACCAAAGCGCAATACACTGAGGTGGTGGTGGCCTCAAGGGTACATCTCAGTACCTTTAGTCAGGGAGCATAACTGTACCATAATCCACTGAAATGATCTTTTCTAAGTCGTACGACTCCACACACCCCGTCTCGATTCCAGGCTTTTTAGTATCTTGTTCTGTTTTGAAACACTTGGTTATGAAAAGATACAAATATGTACTTTTCACCTGGTAAAAACTTAAGATACCTGATTGTTGCACCTCTGAGGGCACATTTACATTGTTTGTACCTTGATGAATGAAAAATGTACCTTTTTTTTGTACCTGATTTTTAAGAGTTTTTCTCTCAAAGCACAAAACATTATTATAATGAAGCACTTTATACTGAAGGTTTACCCAGACTCATGGTAAATACTGTCCGGGTATTATTTAATGCCTGCGAATATCTTGTTCATTTGGCTGCTGCTGTTTGTGCTCAAGTTTTTCAAATGTATTTATTCATTTTTGGGGGGAAAAAGTTATAAACACCTGCTATTCATGGCACATTATTCTTAAGTAATACTTTTTAAATCCCACAAACAGGGAAATTCCACCTCCGCATTTAACGCATCCGTGAAGTGAAACACCACATACACACTAGTGAATACACACACACTTGGGGGCAGTGAGCACACTTGCCCAGAGCAGTGGGCAGCCCTATCCACGGTGCACAGGGAGCAATTGGGGGTTAGGTGTCTTGCTCAAGGACACCTCAGTCATGGTGAATTATAAAAAGTTATAAACACCTGCTATTCATGGCACATTATTCTTAACACAGTGAAGCAGAGGTGCTCTATCCTGGTCCTGGAGATCTACCACCCTGGAGAGCTCAGATCCAGCACACCTGGCTCTAACTATCAGATGCTCCTAAAGGCATTCATTACCTGGATCAGGTGTATTAGATTAGGGTTGGAGCTAAACTCTACAGGGTGGCAGATCTCCAGGACCAGGATTGAGCACCCCTGCAATAAAAGAAATAAAAAAGCAAATAGTTTTACTAAAGCAATGTTTATACTGCTTTTTCCTAATATTTTGGGTACATTTTACAACACTGTCAAAAAGCAGGTTTTGCCTAAATATTGAAAGTTTTTTGACTAAAGCTCCTCATTACTTTGTTATTCCAGAGCACTGTGGCTTCTGTATGCACTGTTTTTATGTTGCAGTAAGTACTGCACATAGATAAAAGGTTGTGCTCAAAACTATACAGTTCCCAAACAACCTGAGTGCTCGCAGTGAAATTATATAGGGATTTTACAATATAGCATGGTTTCCAGTGCACTCAGCACAGAAGTTCAGCCCAGCATGTGTTTCAAAATAGAAAGTAAAAATAGTTCATTAATGACGTGGCAAAATAAAGTGTCTTAGTTTGTTTATAAAGTTTTCTTTTTTGCTGTATTGAAATAATCACATTATTTCTCCACAAGTAATGTCATAATTAAGCAGTAGAACACGAGTTCTACACATCGAGTTCGTGTGTTATCCTGAAATAACGTCACGTGATGTTATTTCACGATAACACATGACCTGGAATGTATTATTGCTTTTATACAACAGTTAAATAAATAAGTTAGAAATGAATAAACTGGGCTGTGAACACGGCGTTTAATATGTTTTAATGATCGCAGTTCCTTCCGCCAAATTATAGTTCCCTAACAAGCGGCTCGTTGCTACATCACAGTAACGGGCTCCGCCCACTCGCTGTACAGCCGGCAGTTCGTTCTCCAGCTCCTTACACTAAACTCCCAAACTGTCGTCACGGCTGAGCAGCTTTATAGCTCTTTCTGATTTGGTCAGACTCTGAAGATCAAACTCTATGTTTGGCGAATGGTATCCGGTTCATTTCTGTCTGTTTGCAGGTTGTTTAGCTGTTCTTCTGTCACAGCTGCCGATTGAAAAGCTGCTCAGTGGTGATAACAGTTTCAGAATTTAGTCAGAGTCGGACCACATCGGCAGTCGGTGAAATGTGATCTTAAAAGTATTTGTTTCTGCGCAAAGTAAGAAGTACAAACAGAGCCGGTTTATGAGGAGCCCGGCCGCTTCCTATTTCCCCCATTATATCAAAACAGGACTGCTAACAGCAGAGGGCGCCCGCGAGTGAGTCCTCAATGAATGGGACAAAATGGAGTTCAACGACTAAAAACGAGAAGTTTAAATAATTTTTAATCACTCGCCCAGAACGTTTCTTTAATTTTAGAAAGTACAAGGATGTATTTCACTTTAAAAAAAAACGTTTATATATTTCCTTTTTTCTACAGCAAACAGGTTTTGGGCAGCAGGGGGCGGGCTTTACTGCTAGAGCGGGATGATTGATTGGCGAGTGGAGCAGCTCATTAACTGTTCACGCTCACTGACATCATGGACATACATGAGGTGCAGTTTTAAACTCCTATAGCTCGAGTTTAAAAGCTCTTAAAAATGTAACAGTGGTATTAAAATGTTTTATGCTGATGAGGAAATTATTGTATTCTTTTACATTAAAAACGTTTAAGCATTTATAAAGTATGATTTTGCTCAAATGCTCAATCAACCCATTCATTTTGGACTCGCTCGGGAGCGCCCTCTAGTGTTTGAGAAAACCGGAGGACATTACAGAGTGGGAATTCTCAACTCTACAAGTGCTCTGGTACAAACTCGTCAAAGTCCTTGCTGATAGTGTTTGTGAAAAATCCATGATGTTATGGCGAAACAACACAGTTAAAACACCACTCAACCAATCAGCTTGCGGGGGCGGAATTAACTTCTGTAATAAGTCATAATTAGTCCAAATCTTGAGAAAAAATGAATTATTTTGACCCAGTATGTCACACTTTGAGCCTGAAAAAGAAAGTTTTTTTTGCTGGAAACAGGTTTTCATACAAAAGCCACACAAACCAAACAGATGTTTATATTGTGCTGGTCTTATGTGAATTACAAAATCTCCAAGTGTCAGTAGACTATCAGTAATCAGCGCCTCTCAATAAATCTGTCCCCATGACTTGATTTTGAGAGAGTCCAAACATCTTGTGGATCATGTTCTCTATATACTTTGCACAACTGAATCACTTATTCCAGTGGCAACCTTACGAAAGACAAAAAAACCTAATGTTCCGTGCAGCGTAATAGCTTTCAAATTCCTGCGAGGTGAACTGTAGGTCCCGCAGAGAATTTCTCTCATGCTCAAATACACAAATAGGTCATGGGGAGCGGTCAGAGATTGCTCTCCATGTGGAATTCGAAATGAAGAGGAGCTTTGGCCATCCACAAGTGTGCGCTTGTGCTATCACTCTTTTTTCAGTCATAACAGCCTGAGCCCATGGCTGCCTGTGAACCAGCTTCAACCAGCTTTCTTCTTTTTTTTTCTCCATCAGTAGTGCCTTTGATTGAATAGCAGGTGCTGTATTGGCCGGCTTTAATCTCGCCCTCCCATCCACTGGTCATTCAGCATCCAACCTCTAAAATCCCACGCAGATCCTATCATTTGTTCCCGTATATAGATGTTTAACCCAGCACTTATGTCAGCCTCCATCCTTGTTGATCCCTGTCTGGCCTGGCTAGCTTTACCTCAACCTCTGCATTCCATCTCGGTGTAAATCCTTACAGCAAGCATTGGATCCGGCCTGGTGCTGGATGCTGAACTTTAAAAATGGGAGGAAGGATGTCCTTTTATTCCCCACTTGTATTCCTACATCTCCTGAGCTAGAATGTGTTAGTTTGATCCTGCCTCCGGAGCTTGGATTGGCTAGTAGTGTCCTACCTCCTGAGCTAGACTGGTCAGTATACCGAATGCTGGTCAGAATATAGATGGAGGGAAAAATAAGGAAGATCACCACCGTCTCCTGCCCCACAACCCAAATACCCAAATATCACAGGTCAACAAAAAGCCAGACATTAATTAATTTTCCCAGGCAGGCCAACATAACTCTTTTCAGCCCCATTAATATGTGAACTCAGTTGTGGTGCTGTATCTAGACTCTTCATTGTTTTTGTTTTTTTTATATGTTATTTCAATTTAATTTATTCACTTCTTTTTTGAGACGTGAGGGAAAACCATTAAAGCCTGCCATGACAGTGTGTGTGCTCCAGTGGCAGGCTATGAAATCAATATGGTTCTTCTGATGTTTTCATTTATCTGCACAAAACAAGATGTGTCCTCCGGTCAAAGGCCGGTAGGAGACATCATCAATAATCGCAGAATGTCAGCGCAAAGGTGAAATAATAAAAAAGGAGAAAATAACGCCACCTCTTTTGAGAGGCAGTCAGGGAAAGACAGGAGTCACACAGAGCAGTGTTCTTGTCAAACACCAACAGTGATGGCTGCTGGCTGTATGTTCCTAAAGCAATCTGCCAGCGTTTTTAACAGCAACAACTTTTCCAGTTCTCAAATCTTTAAAATGATTTTTGGTGTTTGTGGGTTTTTTGTTTTTTTTTCTTGTTTTTTTTCTGTGACAGTGTTTCTAATGTGAGATTTGGCCAGAAAAAAACTCCTCTGGCCTTCCACAGTACACAGAACTGCATCTTGTTTAGGGTTGTTTGCTGCTGGAAGCACAAAGGCAGTTTATGTCTTTGTGTTATTGTGTTGCTGAAAATGATTGGCTTGATAGCCAGTTTCCTGGCTGTAATAGCTGTGTGTTATGGCTATAGTAGCTAAAGTGAAGACATATAGAAGGACATCACTACCACCATCATTGTGAGTAACAGTCATATGCAATAGTTTGAGCACCTCTGGTCAAATTATATGTTTTGTTGATTTTGCAGGGAAGAAATAATACATATCTTGCATTTTTTTGCAAAAGTTAAGCATATTGTTAAACATATTGGGGGTTTGGGGTAAATAGAAAATGTACCATAACATTTGCAAACAGTGATTGGGCATTAAAATGTGTTCTCTGTAGAAGACGTGTTCACTTACTTTCACTTAGAAAATCGACAAACACGTTATTTGACCAGAGGTGCCTAAATGTTTACATTCAACCTTCTGTGCTTTATCAGGTCTTACCACAGAATGGACATAGGAGTTGTGTTGGGTAAAATGCCATTAGAGTTTCCAAAAGCAATGAATTCCTATGAGAGCAAGGACAAAATTAAGAAGTATAGAAGAGATGGCGGGGGGTAAAAAAAGGAAGGTTTTAGAAAGTTAGATAAGAGCGAGGAGGCGCTTTAGGCATGTTATCTTTACTACTTCGTAACTTCATTTTAATATCTCATAGACCCACAAATTGAACATATAAATATTTCTTTTCTACGTCATAAGTTCAAAGGTTTGTACACAGCTGCTCATCTGGTGTTTGTGAAACCAGTGGTATTATCCAGTTTGTCTCCCTTTGCTGCTGTAACAGCCTCTACTCAAGATTAGGGCTCGCAAATCCAAATGTTAAGAAGAGCCATTTTGTCCCTACAACAAAAATCAAACCACTTTGGGAGCCTCAACATTTTAGGTGCATTTTACCATCTTGGCTGTAAATATCTCTCAGTATGAACTAATGTACTAATAAAGGCTAAAAAACATAATATAAACAAAAAAATGCAGAGTTACTTCGCTCAGCTATAACTGGTTTTCTCACATCTCCAGCAGGAAACTTTTCCTCAAAAGTAGAACAGTTTCTTGTCAAATGTCTCTTAACATTCAACTTTTCATGATGCTAAAGTCGCTTCTCATTCGCCAGCTTCCTGTTCGAATTTCCCTATTCCACCTTAAATGGCGCCAGAATGTAACTGCTGTACAGTTTAAGGTGGAACAGGAAAACTCGAACAAGAAGCTGACCTGAGCTTCACGTTGCAGATTAAACATGTCAGGAAACCAGCTGGAGGGATTATGAGTGCAAACAAGTCCATTTGTCTCTGAATTATCAATGTTTGTCTTAAATATTTCTCTTTGCCTTTTCGTTAGCTACTAGCTAGGTGAGAGTGTCTCACTTCTCCGTTGCTATGGTGACCACCAGTCTGAATGCTAATATTCAGGGATAAAGGGTGAATTAGCAGGTCTTCATTAACTCCACCATTTAAGACCATTTAGTGTTAAAACTGTGGTGAATGATCAGCAGAGCTTGATTTTACTGCAACGGAGGATTATTTTATTTTTACCTAAAAATCTAATTCTGCTGTAGAGCCACATGTTGCTGACCCCTGCACTAGATGTTGGAACATTGCTGTGAGGATTTAATTGCACTCAGCCATAAGAGCATCAGTAAGGTCGGATACTCATGTTGGATGATTTGTTCTGGATCACTCCAGCTGAGCCCAAAGGAACTGGATGGATTCCAATCGCTCCAGAGAACACATTCCCACTGCTCCACAACCCCATGCATCTGGCACTGGGCATGGTGACCTTAGGCTCATGTATGGCTGCTGCAGACTGTCACCTTCTAATGGCAGTGCTTTTCCACGGAGATTATATAAGCCATGTCAGGAGCAGATACACCTTAGAGTAGCTGAATTCACTAATTACAAAAGGAATCTGGATGATAAACGTATCTTTTTCCATGTAGTTTCTTGCTTATGCTCAATTGTAAAGCTTAAAGGAAATTCTTGTGAAATAGGATGACTCCTACAAGAGGTGTCAAGCACAACTTCAGGTAAGACTTGAGCTAAGATTTTCTTCTGTATTTAAATACTGTGAAAAGTAACTGGTTTCATTAAAAGGGGTCTGGCAGCTCTATTTTTGAAGGAGTTCTACAAAGTGATCTGTGCTTGTTGTGGAAGGCTGTTGCCAGGGGCCAAAGAGCACCACCTACCAGTAGATGGTGCCCTAAGTCTGGTGCTTTTGGGGGTCAGAAGCAAGTAGCAGGACCACTGCTGAAGCTTTTCTAGAAAGTTTTAGAAAGTTTGGCCAGTACATGAAACTACATACGTGTATATTTGGGCTGTTGTGTCAAAATCCTTATTCAACTTTCACAACAATGGACTGAAAAAATCCTGTTCAGTAGAACTGGAGTCGTTTTAACATGCAGAACCCCCCCATCTCTCACCTCATGCATCATCAGTGTTGTCCCGCTCATGATTTTATGAATTATGCAATAACCATTTAAGACAATCCTCCATGATTTACTTGAACAGAAATGTAGTTGACGCCTTTGCTTCTTTCGGCATAAGAAACCTCATTTGCAAGTGTAATAGCGTTAGAGCGTTTGCTGCAATCATCACGTTATCCCATTCATTATTAAAATAAGGGGTCCCAGGGTTCTCCATTAATCACTGCTGCCTCGGTCTGCAGCCTGTCAGGACACCCTAATCATTTGAATGGCGAATAATTAATGCAGGGGATGCATGCAAACACGCAAAGCCGGCTGATCAGCCGTCCAGCACTGATAGCCAAAGCAAAGGCCAGCAGACCTACTGCAGGATCTCATAAAGCTGAACTGAGGGGTTTTCACAACCAAAGAGACATGAAAGTTTCAGGTCATGCAGTGTCATTTTCACAGCAGTTGTCCTACACACTGATCTGGCATATTAGAGTTACTGTGCAACTAATTGCCATTAAATGTGAACACTTGTCTGAATGTGCTAACAGGTTGTCAGATGGGTGAAAACATGCAGAGGTACTTTTCTGAGAGTGTGTTACTTTGGTGCACGCTCATAGAGTTACACTAGGAGTAGCAGTACAGCATAACTAGGGCTGTGTACCAGTTGAAACCTAGACTGTTGTATCTGATCCACTTGTACTAGCACAACACACACTAACACACTGCAGTGCTGAGAATGATCCATCACCCAGATAATGTCTGCTCTGTGGTGGTCCTGTGGGGTTCCTGACTGTTCTTTAATTTAATTAATTCAGTCAGTACATGTTGTATGGTTCATATATAATATATGTATATATCGCTGCTGTCGGATCAAAACCTTGTATCTCCAAAATTTTCTCCAAGCAGGAGAAATGAAAAACATACAGTAGTTTTAATGTAAGTCAATGGAACCAGATGTCTTTCCAAGTCATTTTGGGCCGTTTCTTTTGGTTCATTCATTATGAAATTTACAGAATGTAGAAATTTACAAAATGTAAAGAGCAACATGTCTTTTGAAATTATGCCAGAAACTGAAAAATGACAAAAATGGAAATATGAGGTTTTCTTCTGACAGCAGCGATATATATATTCATGTAAAATGTACTACCAGCAAACAAAAAACAAATGAGATCATATTCCTTTTTTATTCCTATATTCTGAAAAAATCTTCATGTAGTCTCGGTCTTAGCTTGCCTGAGGCTCGATGTGTCCAGCTCTCAGTCTTGTCTCTGGCCCACCTCTAGTGGTTTTGACTGCAATACTACTTAGTAGTACTGAGATCGGTGCCTAATCATGGCACAATATCATGATGCAAAAATGTGACAGTATGCATCATAGAGATGGAAGATATCAACTGCTTTCTATTACTTATACCAGCTAACTGCACTTTGACCACCAAATGTCAGAATCAGCTTAATACTAACATGTTCAATGCAAAGATACTCTGCCTGACTACTTGTCTAACAAGCCAGACTTCTGCCTGTCATGAGAGAGTCTGGTGAGTCTGGTGAAAAGCATCATTAATGAAGCACAGACTGTTATTTTTGAGTGCAAGAATATCTCAACTAAGAGCTACTGAATGTTTCAGAGAATCTCTTGAATAATTTAGCAGTGTGGTGGTGCATGCACAAATCATTTTGGTAAGTTTATTTGTGGTCCTTTGTAGATGATTAAGATAAACTCTTAACAGAGCATCAGTAACACATCACCAATAAATCAATGAAGTAGCAGTAGTGAAGCATCTGAATACTCTGAAGTAAATATCTTGTAGATGTTCTGTTGCTACATTACTTATATTAAGTAGATGTGTTGTTAATATGTTACTTCCATTACCCAAAACCTAACATTAACCCCGCCCCTAATCCTAACCCTAAACCTTAATCTCAGCCCAGAACCTAATCCTAACTCTCATATGTTTCTGATATGTTACTGAGAGTCTGTTGAGTGTTTGTTTTATCTAAAAAAGACCACTCAAAATAAAGTGTCACCGTCTTTTTCAGTCCAGCAACTACGTGTGTTCCTATCTCCGAAAGGCTTGTGTAAATATAGTGAACAGAGAGCAAGCAAATGCTTGGAAAGGTGTGTTTCCCAACACACAGATAAAACCTGGAATCATGGAAGTGAGTGCCCACGGAACTGCTGTTAGCCAATCAGAACAGAATGGACAAAATCCAGCAGGCCAGCTTAGTATGCTATAGTTCATGTACATGTGGGAGGAGCGTCTGAGGCTGAGACTACCTGCCTTACAAGCTCTAGTCACATTAGTAGGTTGTGAAATGACTTGGATACTGTCACCATCCTTCTTGTCTGAAATAACTTGAGAACATAGAATCGTGACCTGAGTATCGAGAGTCAAATCAAATTGTGATGCAAACTAGAATTAAAGAAAGAGAAAGTGAGAAAGAAAGACGGGTGATTATGAGGATCTGGACAGGCTCTAGTTCAGGAAGCCATTGTCCCATAGTCCTTGGCAGGACTCCATAGAACCTCAAGTTCTCTGTGTCATTCAAAGGAAAAGAATACAATATTGTCTTCATTAGGCATGCCGTGTTTTAGGCAGGCTGGATTTTAGGGGTGGCAGAGTTGACAACTGAGCAGAATTTTAAAGCCTTAAAGTCTTTGTCTCTCTCAGTTTACGGTCAGTTACTGTGGAGATTCATATTCAAATGGACCGAGGCTGTGAATTGACTGTTCACACATTCACAGTCTTACAGCACCAACCCCCGCTTGGAAAAGCCCAGCACCCCCCGTGATTACAGCTAATTACAATGAAGGCCACAATCTGAAAAAGAAAGCGTCTCAATCTGATAGCCACCCATGCATGAAGCCCCACTTCTCTTCTGCTGGCTCTCACACGCTGAAACACCAAGCAGTGAAAAAATGGAGACAGGAGCAGGTTAAAATACAAGAGCTGTGTGGCAGACAGGGCACTGCTCCATGCTATCTGTGTCTTGTTTGAATTTATCACTCACAATAGAGCACATGTTCAGCAGCTGTCATTATTTGTTGTGTCTCTTTAAGTTAGCCATGATTCTAGTCAATAAAATTGATGCAGGATGACCTCGACCCAAAGACACCCTGAGTGGAAGCTCGGGTCATGTGAGGGACAACATGGCTATACGTGTGAGACTGATTAGACTCACTGATTAGACTCGGAAAATGCAGCTCAGTTCAATCCATAGCCAGGAAGCCACTAGATGCTTCTTCAAGGACGCGCAGTTAAAAAGGCAACTCGCTGAAGGATGAGTGGTTCAAAAGAGCAATGATAATTGCAGGTTTTGATGGTGGCACTGAAACTATGCCTGCACATCAATCTTTCAGTGCCTTATAGCTGTGCCTCAATGATGGCAACCAGAAATGAGCAGAGTAGTTTAAACCCACACTTGAGTAAAAATATCGTTGTCGCAAAAACACCACAGGCAGGAGTTAAAAAGACGAAAAACTACTGAGAACTATGAGTTCCTTATGTAACTGCAGTGGAACTTCTGGGTATATCCAGCATCTGTCAGCAGTGGAGCAGACGTTTGATAATGTTGTACTTCTCATTTTTGTTTGACTTTTGTCATAAAATAAATTAATGAAGCTAAAAAGCGAGAGGTGTGAAATACAGGGGTCATTGAGGGTCTGGGAGTCCCTAGTTCATGTCTTGGACCCTCTGAATGTCTCAAAATCAATATTGTGTGGGGGGGCTTATTTTGAAGTTCTGCTGTTTGTTAGAGACTCAAATACAAATTCTAGGTAAAGTCATTATTTGCCCTACTTCATTATTCTGTCTTTATTATTCCTAACTAACTATGGAGCACTGGTCTGCATTAACGTGGCAGCAAATTGGTTCACCCATAGTTCATAGTAACTATGCCTGGGATTCCTTAATTTATAAAGTAAATCTGGGGCTCGGTGGGTAGCGCTGTCGCCTCACAGCAAGGAGGGCCTGGGTTCAATTCCCCTGCCGGATGACCAAGATCCTCTCTGTGTGGAGTTTGCATGTTCTCCCTGTGTCTGTGTGGGTTTCCTCCGGGTTCTCCAGTTTCCTTCCACAGTCTAAAGACATGCACTCAGGCCAATTGGACATGTTACATTGCCCCTAGGCGTGAGTGACTGTCTGTGTCTGTCTGTCTGCCCTGTGATGGACTGGCGACCTGTCCAGGGTGTATCCTGCCTTCTGCCCGATGTCCGCTGGGATAGGCTCCAGCACCCCCGCCCCGCAACCCTGACGGAGAAGCGGCTTGATGGATGGATGGATGGATGGATGGATGGATGGATGGATGGATGGATGGAAATCTGAAAACAACCAGTTTTGTAATAGGCTGGTGAAAAGAATGAACTATTACTCATTTCTCAAACTAAAGACAAAAGATCTCAGTTAATGTGAGAAATTACCAAACCAGACAAGAGAATTTCCAGAAGAATCGTTGAACCAAACATTTTGGTGCCATTAAAGCTACTCCCCAAATACTAAGGAATGTTTCACACACTGGTTGTGAGTATCAGCAAAACAGTCCAGGGGCTGTATTGCAGAGACTTCCTACCTTTTTGTCTTAAGATCTGACAGGTCAAGATAAGATTCCAGGATTTTGCAACTTCGTATTACAGAAGGAAGTCTTATCTTAATTTAAGAATTTTATCCCATGGCATCTTTTTTCAAGTTATGAAATTGTAACCCACTCGATCGAAGTTAACAATCAAACATCATGCCTGCTACCTAGCAACTGACCATATGCACACAGCTGAAAGATAAACATGTAGTTAGCCAGACAGCTAACGTTAGCTACTGTGATGCAAAAAAGGCAAATAAACCTGAAGCGTGATAAGTTGAAGTTAAAAATATTGTGTCAGTGCTTCGTGCTGTTTATCAGAGCATCGCCGTTCCACAGTTTCAGTTTCCTCTCCCAAACGCTTTAACCCACCACGCTAACTTTAGTCCTCCTAATAAATGGACACATGTTCAGCTCTGTCTTCTCATTTATTCACCACCATCACTGTAATAATAAGTGGAGATGGTGGAGGTGGTGTCTGTCGCATGTCTGGGGTTTTAAAATACCATTATGCCAGTTATAGTAAACTATACTGCTTCTGCTATACTGTCTCTGCATAAAATTGTAGAAACAGACGGTTAAGACAGAAGTTAAAACACCTCTGGGGTTTATCTTAAAGTTAGAACAGAATTTAGTAAGTTTTGTCAAGTTAGGATGTTTCTGTAATACTGTTTTCCTGTCTGGAGTTAATAGATAAGATGATGAACTTAAGAACTGTTGTTCTGTAATAGCTTCTGTTCTAAATTCAGTCCTAACTGAAGTTGTCATGGTGACTAAGCAGATACAAAAAGACTTCAGAAGTTTCTGTAATACGGCACCAGGTGCCAGACTAAGTCAAAGCGAGGTAATAATGCTGGAAAGTTAATGCAGTTGTAGACTGGTGGACCTGAACTGGGTTTATGGAGTAGTTAATGGTTAAAAGTGGTGGGTTTGTTTACAATACATGTTTGTGGTTGTTTTATTTCAAGTTAAAGGGTCTATTTTTGTTGTTTGGTTATTCAACCACTTACATGACCCTGGGTTCCACTGGTAGACCCAAAGTTGTATTACATGCTTCTCTATCCTAAGAGTAGCTCAGCCAAGTCCCTGTAATTACTGAATAATAAGTATAAGTATGTAATAAGCCTGGGATTTTAAGGGGTTAAACAGTGGTTGCTTTGGTATTCCAGGTGGTTGCGAGGTTGTTGCTTGCTGGTTTCCTGGTATTCTGGGTGATTTTAGGTTTTTGGCAAATAGTTGCTATGGTAATTCACATGGTTGTTAGGGTGTTGCTGGGTTGCCATTGCATTCCAGGTAGTTGCTAGGGTGCTGCATTCTGGCACTTGTTTCCTGTGTAAAAATTTTTTTTTTGATCGAATGGAGCATAAAACCGTACACACAATTGGATAAAAAGCACAAGCACAATCTTCAGGTATAGGTTCTACAATCGTGCATTATTTGGTGGTTCTAGTAAATACTGTAGGTGAAATAATGTTATAATATTTGGACCACAGAATAATAATAATAATAATAATAATAATAATAAGAAGAAGAAGAAGAAGAAAAAGAATATGAAGAACCGTATGTTGGTTTTCTTAAGTCAACTCAATTAAACCCAAAAAGCAAATTAGAAAAAGAGGAAAATGTACTCACAAATATACTTAAGTAAAAGTAAAAATATTAATTTAAAATACCCAGAGAAGTACAAAAGCCATCAAAATATCACCTAAGCGTGTGGGTCTTTGTAAATGGAACTTATTAATCCCTACCTTTGATGGTCACTCAATATGAGTGTTTGGACATATGTGTGAGTGGAGGGGGGGGCTCATTCCTCTGAAGTTTTTGTAATTCCTCCCATTCTAGTAACCTTGCCTGCTTCAGGGTCACATCTTCTCTGACAGAGATCAAATCACCTGCAATCCTTCAGATGTCTCGCTTCCCTGCTGACACCCAGGGGAGTTCCTGAGCGAAAACACACCGACACGGTGAGGTGGGCAGCCCCATGGCCAGGCAATGCATCTCCAGCCAGCAGCGTAAGGAAAGACCCCTAAGGTCAAAGCCCGCCAGCGCTCACAAATCATATCAATGTGCAGCGGAGGATTTCCATCACAGCTGCTTCCTCATCTGGGTAAACAGGACGGTGTGGAAACAGCTTTGGAACTCGACACCCCTTCTTCCTCTGAGGGTGGGCTAGTTCACAAGAGAGAAGACATCAGGAGGCATCCTACACTGCTCAATAGCAGGCTTTCATGGGGCACTTGAACTTCCTACAACACTGAGGTTTTTTTGAACGGGACTTTAAAACACACTGATCTTTTGGATGAGTGGGATGAACGACAGGAATGCTTTCGAAATGCTCTCTTCTCAAGTCACCCACACAAAGTCATCCTTTTTAACCCAGTGTAAGGTTTCATCCATCAGTGATAGCAGTAGGGTCAGAGAATTCATTGACATCCATGCTCCGCCCACAAATGCGCTCTTTTCGTAGCAGCTGTTGTTTACAGATTGTTGGCAAAAGTACAATTAATTGAAATATTTTATGATCACGCTGTTAAGATCTGAAGCAGTCGGATCCAATCATATTTCTTAGTTTTACCTCTGCCCCTTGTTTTTAAGTGTCTTGACCCCTGGCACTAAGTTAGCTACTAGGGGTAGTGGTGGAAATCTTCCTCTACGAAATGGGAGCCTCATTACTTCATTAACAGGCTACTAGTGGTGCTCTGTAGGTGACCCTGCCAGTTGCCAGTGATAACAGAGGAAGGTGAAGTTCAGCAGCCTCACTGCTGGGCTTTAGTTACATTTAGGGAATCATACACTTCCAGGGAACAGGGTGCAACATTTGTATATTATCGTATATTATAATTTTTCAAGTTCCACCTTAAACGGAGCTGCAGTTCTGAAGGCTGAGACTACAAAATGTAATGGCTCCGCCATTTAAGGAGGAACAGGAGCTTCAGCTAGCTAGCTAATGAGATATCAGCATACTACTAGCAATTTTTTGTGCTCATTATGAAGAAAAGGACCACAATACATTGAAACGACATTAAACTAATATAATGGTTTTTGTATATTTTTTATTTTTTATATTTTTGCCTCTGAAAAACATCCATGTTAGGGCTCTATGTAACCCTAATGGGGTAGGGTGTCCAGATTTTTGTTGAGATAGAGGGGTAGGGCTACACTTCTCAACAAACATCGGGATACCCTACCCCTAGGCATGACCGGACAAAACAAAGGAGTAAGGGCTATGTGGTAGGGGCGAGGGGTGAAATGGGATTGGGCCTTAGTCACAATATTGAATGGAAGGCCTAAGAAGTAATACCTATGAATAGATCACATACTGTAGTATCATTTTTGAGATACTGTAGGGTTAGGGTTAGATAAGCCCCATAGTAGGTGATTTATAACTCTTTTGTCTAATTGTAGGGACAATAACGAACCCTTGCATACACACAAAGAAACACACACATACTGAAACACAAATATGTAGCTGTGGGTTTGCAGTGAACAACTAGATTCCCATGTGAGAGCCACTGGTACAAATTACTCTGAGGTAAATAATGTTTTCTATTTATTTGAAAAATAGGGATATAATAGGCATATTTATTCCAGCCACCCATGGTGAAGACAGATCTTTTTGTCTTGTCATGTAATCGAGGAAACACTGGCAATATGGTAAACTGTAGACTAACAATCAAATAAACATCTACTAAATGCAACTGAATTTGAAGTCTATCACTAACCTTAAACCTAACCTCAAGGCAAAACCTACACCTACTCCTAAACCTAACCCTAACCACAATGTTGTTGATAATCAACTGAGTATCACCAGAAAGTTTATAATTTAATAATTATATCTAGCTGTAGACCACACGTGTCAAACACCAGGCCCATCGCACAATCCTATTCGCCCCCTAAAATTATTTTAATTTTCTATTAATATTGGCGCCCTGCGATGGTCTGGTGACCTGTCCAGGGTGTATTCTGCCTTCCACCCAATGACTGCCGGGAGAGGCTCCAGCTCTCCCTACAACCCTGAAGGATGAGCAGCTTAGAAGATGTGTGTGTATTAATATTGGCCCATTTCAGCATGAACTGCACTCCAGTTCCCAGCATGCACTGCAACATAATGCGTGTTCCCACCCCCTCTCCAACAATGATCTATGTATAGGACTGCACCACAGAAAAAAATAAAAGACACCAGGTGTCTAGTTCAAGCGAATGGGCAGTTAAAAAAAACCTGCTGTATGTTGGGGACATTTAAAGAGGTATAATGCAGTCTATTGTTTTATATAATACAGTTTGTTTAATTTTAAATCATTTTGAATTGGTCAAGTATTCTGTGCCTATTTTATTTATTTTGCTGTTGCAGTTTTGGCATATTTTGAACAAACAATGGGGTCGTGGCAATTTTGGTGTTAGAGTTTGACACCCCTGCTGTAGATCATCTATAAGGGACCATCCAAATAAAGTGTGACCTAACTTTATGCAGCAACTCTAAATGAAGTATGCTACCATTTCTTATTATGTTAAATGGGACTTTTGCTAATGTCCTATATTTCTTGTCCAATGTTACAAGAGTTGCTAGAAAAGAACTCATTTGTGGCCTTATTCATAAATCAGTGGACACCGCACAGACTTCATCCTTGGTTTTGAAGTCCCTTCTTTGAAGACAAATATTGAGCTACTGTCAAAAATTTATGCTCTGTCTCTGGGGAGCTCGAAGTCACACTCTGGATTTTTTCAGCCATCACAGTGTGGAGCTAAACGTGATGTGGCAGAAGAAATTTTGACTAGAGAAAAATTAGTAACCTCATTTGCTGTGTTACATTACTAATGGGACGCTATGATAAGCGGTTGTAACAATAGCCATCCACTGAACACAGTTCTTGCGGTTTAGATAAAACCTTCTCCAGTGTCGCTAAGATCTCGGCAGAGACTGGGCCACCTGGCCCTGGTTAATAAAACCTTAAGAGGGATGCTAATGGAAGTGTGATCCCAAGGCCCCTCATCCACCCAAGGGCTTTGTGCTTCTGCAGGCCCTGGGTGCTTCTCAGCAGCTTTTCTGTGTGGGCGTTCTCTTTGAAGTGGACTACACAGAGGAAAAGAGCAATGTGCTTAGATGAAGTTCTTTGAAAGAGCACTGGGAGCCATCACCGAGGCATTAGCGGTGGTAGAGCTTCTGGAGGCAGTTCCTTGCATTGGTGTCTGGATCGTATAGAGATATGTCCCCTTTGGCATGCAGCAGAGATCATCAGAAGCATACCACAGAATATGAGACTTGGCTCGACTGATGTGTGTCAAACTGCTTCTTTAGCTTTTTAATTTGCTACAACGGAACTGTCAAATTAAACCTTCCTACTGAAAGTCTTCTTAACACTTGTAATGAGTTGATAGCAACATAAACGGATGTCTACACGAGGGGTCGGCAATGTGCAGCTCTTTTACCGCCCTGTTGCGGCTCCAGAGCAGAATTAGATTTTTATGTAAAAATAAAATAATCCCCCTTTACAGGAAAATGAAGCTCTGCTGATCGTTCAACTCAGTTTTATCAATAAATGATCTTAAATGCTGGAATTAATGTATAACTGTTGATTCACCCTGATCCGCCCAGCTAGTAGCTAACAAAACGGCAAAGAAAGAGATTTAAGATGCACATTGATAATTTGGTGTAACGTGGGAGCAAGGAGGCGGACGCACATACAGAGATAAGCGAGATTTATTATGGGCAAATCCAGGTTCATAGTCAAGACAGTCCAGGGTCATAGAGCCAACATGGATTGATCGAGGGGCAGACATGACAGACAAACCAGAATCCAACATACAAACAGTACAAACACCACAGCAGACAACAAAGACCAGCCAACACAAGAGGCAAACACAGGGGTTGTAAAACACAGGGATAACGAACATGCGGAAAACGGGTGGTGACAATCAGGGGTGGAGTCACTAAACAAGGGGGCTGGATCAAAAGAAACGCACATGGAAGATCGCAACAAAAAGCACATAGAGTGGGAGGAGCCAATCGTGACATTTGGAGACAAATGGATTTATTTGCATATATGATCACTCCAGCTGGTTTCCTAAAACGTTTAATCTGCAAGTCACAAAGCCGAAGTTAGTTTCTCATTCGCAAGCTTCTTATTCAAATTTTCACATTCCACCTTGAATGGTGCAAGTTAGCTACGTAGTTAGCTACATTCTGGCACTTCGGGCACCGTTTAAGATGGAACAGGAAAATTAAAAAGAGAAGCTGGCGAATGAGAAGCTGATTTCAGCCTAGTAAACAGTCAAACATAAAGAGACATTTTATAAGAAACTTGTACTTTTGTGGGAAAGTTTCCTGCCAAAGAGCGAAGAAAAGCAGATGAGCTAAAGCTTACAATAGAGTAAATAAACTGAACAGTAATTGTGCATTAAATGAAATGTAAATAGAAATGGGTTGTCTGTAGAAGACATGTTCACTTATTTTCACTTAGAAAATCAACAAAACGTTATTTGAACAGTGGCGTCCAAACTTTTGCATACGCCTGCATCAGTGGTGGAGTCACTAAACAAGGGGGCTGGATCAAAACAAACGCACATGGAAGATCACAACAAAAAGCACATGGAGTGGGAGGAGCCAATCGTGACATTGGGAGACAAATGGATAATGAATAAGTTTACATTTTGATTTTAATTCTATTTTAATGAAATATACTGAAACATATTTACAGTCAAGATGGTGAAAGATGGTGGTTAGATTTTTGTTGAAACTTGACGAAATGGCTCTTCTTAACATTTGGGCTGCTGACCACTGGTCGACGCACTTCTCGAGGGTGCAATCCACACTAATTCACTGCAGTTTTCCTTTTGTCGGCATGGGGGGAGGAAAAAATGTGCTGTCTCTTCAAGAATCTGTGTTTGCGTTCTCTGTCTCGTGCCTGCTTGTTATGACACTTTGTGATCTATCTGATTTCACATTCCTCTCTCCTCAGAGGTTTTCATCCTCAGCACCGCCGCCTGATCCTCAGAGATGGCTGTGATGAGATTCAACAGGCCTCAGACAGCTATAGTGACGCAGATGGCTGCAGCTCCGACGGGTGAATGAATAACTGAGAACGCTTCATGTGTGACGTCAGGATTTTTATTGTTTTCACTGGGGAACAAATATAAAGTGCATGACATTTACAGAAATTGCACAGTTAAAATTACTCATCTGGAGCTAAATTTGACTCTGCTGAAGTGCAAATTCAACACTTCCTTTATGCAGTATGCAGGCGTATGCAAAAGTTTGGACGCCACTGTTCAAATAACTTTTGTTGATTTTCTAAGTGAAAATAAGTGAACATGTCTTCTACAGACAACCCATTTCTATTTACATTTCATTTAATGCACAATTACTGTTCAGTTTATTTATTGAATTTAACGTGTCGGAAAAAAACGTGTAAAAAAATTAAACTTATGCAGCCTGAGGAAAAGTCAGGACACATTTCATATTTATTTCTTATTCTGTTAAATTTAGCAAATAAGAGAAATAAAAAATGTGCGCCATTTACAGGAAAATTGTTTATTTCTTGTGGATTCACTTATTATTGCTTAGAAATTCAATAAAACATCATTTGACTGGTGTTCAAATTATGACTCAATAAACTTGTGAGAAAGTAAAACTGCATTCTATGTATCTACATTAAATATACTTAAGTAGATAAAAGTAAAAAGATAAAACTTCTCCTTGTTTTATGGTGTGACCACTAATAGGCAGTGCTTGCACAAAGATAATTAGCATACTATCAGGTAATTTAATTTTATACTGATATAAATTTGATTAAATATTTTAAGTTGAAAAGAAGAAGATAAATTGAGAAAATTTGAAAAAAGGAAAAAATCTTCTGGCTTTGTAAATTTGGAATGATTACTTGGTGGGTTGAAAAGAAAATGTTTAGAGTAAAATGTGTGAACAGCTATAAAAATATTTTTTTTATTTACATTTAGGAAGGTAATAGAGTCAAATATTCACACATATTCTGTTTCAGTAATACTGAAACAAAGTACAAAGCTTACAAATACTTAAGTATCAGTAATGAAGTACAAAAACTTAAGTATTTTCCCCTCTGCATATGAAAGCCATGTCTGTGTAGAGTTAGTGTAAGGCAAGAGTTTAAACAGGCTCCCCGCAATGTGGCACCTCTACACTGAGACCCAAGTGAAAATGCATGTGCAGATTTCACTTAGTGCCAGAGTTACTTGTTAATCTCAGAGTGTGCCTCACTCAGGCTGCCTTTTGGTCATTCCACTTAGCATGCATGTTTAAAACTGTGTTTTCCAGCATCAAATGTCTGGGTCTGAACCCCTCTGCCTTCCCCTCACGCTGGGCACGGCGCTTTTCTTATTAACTCTCCGCCGTCCCACCCAACAGGATGTCCACATCCGAGTGTGTTACCCTCCCTCATCTGCTTTCATGTCCTTTTATGCTTTTTCCCCGTCGGCTAATGTAGATTATGCAGCTGATGGCACGCCATCAGTGTGGCTCTGAAATTACATTAGGGTTGCACTAGTAAATGACAGAGCTGTGACAGCGCTCCGTCTCTCAGCAGGCCTCACCACCCCACACGGAAAAGCCATCAGAGATAAGGGCAGAATAGACAGAGACAACACGCGCAGGCAGTCAAAACATGCAGCACAGATGATATCAGCCACTGCTGTATGGAATCAGATGGGCTCAGAGGAGGGGAGAGGGGCAAAAAGAAGAGGGGAAGAGAGGACAGCAGTTAGTCTGTCCTACAGGGGGCAGCAGCTTCAGCTTCGGCTGAAACACACACACGCACACAAACATATTTTTGTGAGTTTTGATTTGGGTCTAAGTAAGTTGACCAAGGCCTCAAACTAAAAAACAACATCCAGATTTTCTTGTCCAAGGAGACCAGTTGAAAAAATTCTGTAAAAAAGTATGAATTTTAACCATTACTACTATTTTTTAGATATGACCACACTGGCCCTTTGTGGATAAGTAGGGCCACCTTTGACCCACCCAGGGTGGATCAAGGCTCGCCACTTTGCCAAAACATGTGTCACTGAATAATCCAAAAGTTTAGGATTTTGGAGAAAGTTAAAGAACCTTTGCCAATGAGTGTTTGTGAGGATCTTTGGTAGTTCACCTTGTACTGTACATAATATATTAATATAACTGAACACTCGTGACCTTTGACCCCTCAAATGGCACTGCATTTAAAAAATGCTACTGTGATGGATATCACCACAGGGGCTCAGAGGTCCAAACCATTGTTAATAAACACTGTTCCACAACTGCAAGTTAAGACTGCACTATGCACAGTGGAAACAACAAGTTAATACCATCCAGAAAAAATAGACATTGTGTTCTCCAGGCCAACAAAGGAAAGGACCATCTAGACTGTTACCAGTGTAAAGTTCAAAAGCCAGAGTCTATCATGAAATGGGGGTGTATTAGTGCCCATGACATGGGTAACTTGCAAATCTGTGAAGGCATCATTAATGTGGAAAGATGTAGACACATTTTGGGGCAGCACATGCTGCCATCGAGACAATGTCTTTTTCAGGGATGTCCATGCTAATCTCAACATGACAACGCCAAGCCACATTCTGAATGAGTTACAACAGCATGACTGTGTAATTAGAGAGTGCCAGTGCCTGCCTGCAGCCCAGAACTGTCTGCCTTTGAAATTGTGTAGCATTAGCTTTTTATATTGGGGTTTTTGGCAACTATTACTATTACTTCTAACAATAACAAAAATAATAGTAATTTGTAAAAGTTGTAGTAGTATACATTCATAGAATGTTTTAATAAATATTTTGAGTTTAATTATTTTATTGAGTTGAATATTTTGTGTTGAATTAAATAAGGTAACTTACATTTAATAGTTGAACAATATGAGCCTCTTATTGTGATATCATTTGTGTTACTGCTAAACATAAGTGAAGTTATTGTGAATGATGTCATACTGTTAAATACAGTCTACATCAGTATAATAGCTAGCAAGCTAGTTATAGCTAAATTACAATTAGTGTTGGTGACAACATGCCCTGCACATTTTTGTGTTTTCCACATTCTACATACCAGACACAGGCCACATGTGAAGTTGCTAGGACTGAGATTGGGAGTCTCTGTGTTGATGGAGTAACAGAACCTGCTAATAAACATGGCTGTGCTCTGTGTTGTTATTGTCATTGAGTATCATGCCAGTCACATCGTGTGAACCTTTCAATCAATGTGGAAATTTGTGGAAATTACTTAGACATTTTATTTAATACCAAGTGGCCAGTGGAACCCCTTACAGATTACAGATCCTGCCTTGGTAAAACTAACCCAACTTGAATAGTACTTAAGCATTTAGAGAAACCAGAAATCTTTCTACCAAAGAAACCCAGAGGACACAGACAATCCCCAGCTTAGAGGGAAAGAGACAAGATCACTAGAACCTAAAACAAAAACAAATACGCATTTGTAACACTTTTAACATTTGCTATTCCGTGGCTCTCTGAGTGAAATATGAGGAATGTTCAGTGACACGTCAATGACAGACCATCAATATGAATGGCTCTACTTGCTCTATGAATGGCGTTCAGAATTCTATGTGATCCAGCTGCCCGCAATGAACACTGTCTGACTTTGGCCTGGGCTTAAGGCACATCTGGGTGATGGAGTGGGGGAGAATGGGAGCTGGAGGAAAGAAGGAAAGAGGATGGATGTATAGACGGAGAGAAAAAGCCCCGAGAAATAAAGGCCAGCATCCAAAACGGGCGCTGTTGCTACTTGGCCCACACTGAATGCTGCTCTCATTCTACGTGAGGGGCAAACAAATGGGCAGCCGGCTGGCAGCGCCGAGCATTAGCTTCATTTGGAAGTCCTCCACACAAGCGGCTGCTCTTAGGGATCCATCAAATATGAATGGAGAAGCTGTGACAGGCCAGTAAAGAGAGAGCTTATAGATTATATTGGGATTGAAGGAATGCATTTCTAAAAAATGGTCATTCCCAATGTAGACAGAGAAATAGAGCACCCACCATATTCCTCATAACTGACGGGTGCAGGTGTTAATGACCTTGATCACTTTGTTAGGAAAGGCAATTCGATTACACAGTAGAATTATAACACATTAGTACACAACTAGCATGACTCCTCATTAGCTGTCTGCAGCTGAACTTGTATACACACCTAAACATATTATCAAAGTTTCCAGTAATATAAACATTATTTTGGAGCAGATACATTTCGCCGCTTTTGAGACAAAACCATGTATCTCCAGGTTTTTTTTTTTTTTTATGTATTTATAAATTTTTTTGTGTGTTAAAATTTCATGACAAGTGATTTAATAAAAAAAAATTTGAAAATTTCTCTTTACAGTGTGTTAAAATTTCATGATAGCTGGAAGAATTGGCTCAAAACTACTTGAAAAATCATGTCCCATTAACATCCATTCAAAGTTAAAAAGGTTATCATTCTGGAGATGCAAGATTTCGTCCCAACAGCGATGATATGTACATTTATTTGAACGTCATGCTATCACTATATAATAGTTTTAAATAATTTGTAGGAAACAGTAAAAACATACAACATTTTACATATCAAAATTATGTACGAAGTTGTAGATGGTCTCAAAATGATTCTCAGGAGACTGCAAGTTCGATCCCCAGCAATGCCACAGTCATCTGTGTCTGGGAGTCCAAGAGCGCATAATTAGCCTCAACCTCCCTGGTTGGGTAGGTTGGCTACTGGCATCTGTTAGTCAATGTACAGAGCCTATAAAAAGTATTCACTCCCTTGGAAGTGTTCATCTTTTATTATTCTGCAACACAATCACAGTGGATTTAATCTGTTCTTTACAGTGATCAACAGATACAGACTCTTTCATACCAATGTGAAAACGAATCTCTGGTAATGAATTACAAACATAAAACACAAAGTACAAAAGAAAAGATTGCATGAGCACAAACATTGCATAAGCATTTATCTCCTTTAATATGGCTCTCATAAATCATCACTGGTGCAGCCAGTAGGTGTTGAAAGACATATAATTAGTTAAATTAAGATCACCTGAGTACAGTCACCTGTATCTGGAAGGTCCACTTTTTGGTGAATCAGTATCATGGCATAACCTACACCATGAAGGCATTATCATAAACCCATCATCTCTAAGGTGAAGCATGGTGGTGGCAGCATCACGCTGTGGGGATGCTGTTCTGCAGCTGGCTCTGTAAGGGTTGTGACCATAGACGGTGGAATGAAAGTAACAAAATACGGGGAAATTCTGAAGGAAAACTTCATGTAGTCTGCTTAAAACCTGAGCTTTGGGAGAAGATATGTCTTCCAGCATAACACTGATGCCGAACATACAGCCAAAGCTGCATAGGAATGGTTTAAATATCAGCAATGGTAATGAGTCCAAGATTGTGATGTCCAAATGTGCTAATCTTATAGGGACCTATTCACAAAGATGCATCTACTATAAACTGACTTGATGGGGCTGAATACTTATGCCACCAGATATTTTGTGTTTTATATTTGTAATTAATCCAAATCACTTTGCCATAAAAGTGCATTTCTCTTTATCAGTCTCAAAAAGTTAAGTCCTCTGCGATTCTGTGTTCCCTGATGCTAAAACATAAAACTTCCCAGGGGATGAATACATGAATACTTTACACTGGGACTGTAATAGTTTACAGTCTTAACACAATTTAACACAATTGAAAATTAGTATTCTCCTCCAAGCATGTTGAGTCGTACAATGACATTGCATTAGCAGCACTTGGAAAAGATGCAGTGGTGCTTCATATGTCTTGGAGCTGGTCTTCACCCTCCCAAGTTGGCAGCATTGTGTGATTAGGGTTGACTTAGCGAGTGGGTCAAAGAGACCACAACAAAAACTAGAGAGAATTATATTAAAATTAATATCCAAAATTCCATATATTTTCTATGATGTCATAGCTTGTAGTTCCAAAATTCCAAGTGGAACCTTTTGGTTTTAAATAATGGTTTCTATCATTTAAACATTGTTGAAGCTACGACTGAATGAAAGACCATCTATATTGTTCTGTTTGTTCCAGCACTTTGTGTCACTTGCTAGTATGCAGGAGAAAAACATGTTGCCACTACGTGTTTGTTAGTAGCATGTGGATTGTTCCTTGTGGCTGTGTTTAGGTCACCAGCCCTGGCCTGATTACAGTGGGTTTAATTTATTTCCTCTTCTCTCTGTCTCCGTTTTTAGGCAATCCATAAAGCGACAGCCATGTTCCTCTGCTCCCAATCCATTCAGCTGTCAGAGCATATTAAAACAGAGCTTCATCACCGCGTCCTGAAGCAGGCACTCCGATTCTGTCTGATGTTCCCTCACCTAACCCAATCAATTCTATCTCTCCGAAAGGTAAAATGTAATTACCTTTTCTGTTTGATTGTTGTTGCTGCTCATTTAAATGACAATGATCTATGTATACTGCAGCACTGACAGCAGGTAAACATGTTTCCCCAGGGCTGGCTAATAGGCCCTTCCATCAGGAGCTGCTCGGCGCTCTTTGAAAAATAACTGCACATGAATGCACGCACGCACACACACCAGCGCATCCATGCTTTATTGGGTCAAAACTGTGCAGCCCCTGCCCTTTTTCAGTTCCACATTTTCAAAGGACTGAAGGAAGCAGGCCCATCTTTGATCTTTATGTGACCCGCAATTGAAACGAGCACACATTGTGATTTGTCTATCTGTCGGTTTAAAAACCTGCCTGCTTCTCAAAAGGAACGTGTCATGCTTTTTCCCCAGAGACGAGCGGAATGCTCCGAGTTGTCTTCGTGCCTTTGAACAGCTCCATCGCCTGCGGCAGCCCGCATCACACAGTGGCTTATCGAGAGCTGCGGAAAGGGGGAAATAAAATGTTCTGACAGTGATATTTTATTTCTGCATACACAGCGCAGCCTCGAACGATGAGCATTTGACTACATTAAAGAGTTTTTAGAACATGGTCATCTCCAATAAAACTATGTTCTGAGCTTCAAAGGTACAATTTAGGTGTGTTTCATTAGACTGTGAAAGGTCTGCTGGTGCCTTGAAGGAAACACACTTCAAACAGCGGTGGGCGAAATCAGATGCCTTGCACCACTCTTTTCTCTGAAACTTGTGGTAAATTCAGCAGAATTACTGGTTGTTGTTTTTTCCCGTGGCAGGTGAAAGGGTGGGTATGGATGACGGGTTTGCTCAAAGCTGCTCAAATCCAGGGGATTCACAGCAATCAGCCATAACTCGGCAGGAATAATATCAGACATCAAACGTGTCTCTGCCTGTAAATCCTCCTCTCTTCACCTCTCCTTTTCTCAAAGAAGAGATGACCTTGTCCTTAAAGCATCAGCTCGTTGATACTGGCTATCTCTCCAATAATCAATAATCAGACAGCAGCACACCCTTGCCCTGTGCATTGTACAAAGGAATGTTCCAGTATTCCTTGAGGGATACTTTGGGAATACCTCTGTCTGCTGCATCTGTAGCATATGGTTAAATTTCACAAAATTTCCTCTATCTATCTATCTATCTATCTATCTATCTATCTATCTATCTATCTATCTATCTATCTATCTATCTATCTATCTATCTATCTATGCCTTCTATCTCATCTATCTGTCTATCTATAGTCAAATACTAAAGACACTCATTTTCTTGTGCATAGTAAACAAACAGAAAGCCTGTTGACTCAATACACACCAGAAGTCAGTAGGCAGGTACTGGATTATAGGCAGAGAAGTTCAGAGAAATTACTGTCTGTGGTGATCAACTGTATGCCACAGGTACAGCACCAATCTCCTGTATCATGCATATCATGCAGATCAGGGGGGAACCCTCAGGAATGTCTAGGTCTTCAAAGAAGGCATAATGATTTCTGTGAAATAAAAAGTTACATATCTGTAATTTTTATTTAATTTTTATTTAACTGAATCACCATTCTTGCTGTATTTCAACTCTGTAAGAATTGTAGTAATATTCTTATTTCATTGGTAAATTTTGGTTATAAATGAAGCAGTTAAATTCTTGAAATATCCAACAGAAAACTGCCCAGTCATGGCTGTGGGATCTAGGTGGATACAGCCAAGTGAACTCTCCCATTGGTTAGGCCAGAAGCTACTACCCTGTTGTGGCTCCACAGCAGAATTTTTAGAAAAACATAAAATAATCTGTAAAATAACAATTTTTTGCTGTAAAATAACAATAAATGGTCTTGAGATAATGTATAACTGCTAATTCACTCTTTAACCCTGAAGGTTGGCACGTAGACTGTTGGTCACTATAGCAACACAGACAACAATCTCACCTAGCTAGTAGCTAACGAAAAGGCAAAGAGAAAGACTTAAGACATCAACATCAATAATTTGGAGACACATGGACGTTTTTGCATTTATAAGTCCTCAGCTGGTTTCCTGATGCGTTTAATCTGCAAAGAGAAATTGTCAAACACTAAAAATTTGCCTGTTCCACCTTAAATAGTGCAGGTAGCTACATAGTTAGCCACATTCTGGTGCCTCAGGCAACATTTAAGATGTAACAGGAAAATTCAAACATTTAAGATGTAACAGGAAAATTCAAACAAGAAGCTGATGAATGAGAAGCTGACTTCACCTTCATAAAAAAGAAAAGTTTCCTGCCAGAGATGCAAGAAAAGCACCTATAGCTGAGATAAAGCTTAAAGCAGAGCAAAGTAAGTCTGTGTTTTATTCATTTATAATATTTAGACATTTATATACTTAGATATATTTACAGCCAAGATGGAGAAACGTTACTTAAATAAAATGGACATGAAATGCTGTGGCTTCCAAGGTGGTTAGAATTTTGTTGAAATTTGACAAAATAGCTCTTCTTGACATTTGGGTTGCCGACCACTGGCCTAATGCATCAAATTAGCCACTGAACCAACAGCAGAATTATTTAATTACATTTTGATTTCCAATGGACAGAACCAATTTTGTGAAAAAACTCATCCCTCTCGGCCTTCTGAAAGTCCTAGTTACAAGATTAACTATGAGAACAAGAGGTAGCCTGACCTCTTAGCCAATGCATTACAGTCATGTGCTCGGTTGGCTCTACACCAGGGCTCTTTACTGAAGGAGTCATTGTAAAACGGCTAAAAGGCAAAATGTACTGTATGTTAATATATCTGTCAAAACTTTCAAATATCCATGTTAATCTAGAACACCCAAAATGTTCATATGAATCTTGATTAGCTTAGTGCTGACGCACAACTAGAATCCTACAGGGATGAAAGCAGAAATTAACATTATCATAGGTGTTCTTTTCCAATTTTTTGTCTTATTTCTTTTTAATGGCCCAAACTAAAGTCCTAGCTATAATAATCAGTTGTGCAGATAGGCAGTGGTGGAGAGTAACGAAGTGAATGAAATTTGTTACTGTACTTAAGAAGTTTTTTTGTGTATCTGTATTGAAGTTTTTGCATTTTGGGCAACTTTTTACTTTCACTCTACTACACTTCAAAGTGAAATAGCTTTCTTTTTACACCACTACATTATGAACATTCATTCCTTTTGGTTTCTGTGTGTATAAAAATGTAACATGTCAAAACAAAAGAAGTGCAAAGCAAGAACACCAATCAGGGCACAGCGGCCACTTTGTTTTGAGCTTGTTTTGACCTGTTGGTCATACCGACCCAGTGCAAACACCTGGTTCAACATCAGCGCAGCAGCATAAAATTTTGGGAGAGACTATTCAACATAAATGATGAACTAACCTAACTTTGTGTAAGTAGACTACAATATAGAAATATGTCCACATATGCAGTCGTGACTGAAGCGTCTTTTTCTGAATTTATACAAACACTTTTATAGTAAATTAGTTTCAATTAGGCGGCACGGTGGCACGGTGGGTAGTGCTGTCGCCTCACAGTGAGGAGGGCCTGGGTCACCGGGGTCCTCTCTGTGTGGAGTTTGCATGTTCTCCCCGTGTCTGCGTGGGTTTCCTCTGGGTTCTCCGGTTTCCTCCCGCAGTCAGGCCATTTGGACATACTAAAATTGCCCCTGGGTGTGAGTGTCTGTCTGTCTGCCCTGTGATGGACTGGTGACCTGTCCAGGGTGTATCCTGCCTTCTGCCCAATGACTGCTGGGATAGGCTCCAGCACCCCCCCGCGACCCTGACGGAGAAGCGGCTTAGAAAATGGTTGGATGGATAGTTTCAGTTAGTTTATGTTTATGAACAGAGACCTACAGATCAATATAGTAAAGGAAACTCATTTGTGATCCTGAGTTTAAAGCCAGTTTTTATTAAACTTGAACTTAAACTTGGAACTAAGTTGCAAATAAATCTTAAACTGAAACTTTGCTTGTGTGTAAAAAGTGATTTCAGAGCCACTCGGTTCTCCCTGATGGAAACTGTTTACCTTCAGTGTTTTGTGCTTATGATCATTTTAATAGATGTCAGTGTCACTAATTACTGACATTCTATTAAAAGACTCTTTACCAAGTGAGACACTGGAGGATTTTCACCTAAAATGAGTTCATGTAAGAGTCTTCTTACAAAATTGATAACAGGACATTAGTCATAATTAATCTTTTAGTACTTTTACCTTCAGTACTTAAGTACATATGAAGACAAATACTTTTGTACTTATACTCAAGTAGAGGTCTAAAGGGAGGAACAATTTTACCTTTTTAATAGTAAAATTTGACCTTTTTCTACATTCTATTTTAACTCAAGTACATGATTTATGTACTTTGGCCACCACTGCACATATGACTCAGATTATGTCAGTGACAGCAGCTGTTATCCCAAGGCAAGAATCAGCCCATTCGGAAATACTATTCAGATGGGAATGTTCGGACATATGTCTGTGATGTAATATTATCACAGGATTTGTCATGACTCTGATTGATTCACATGGGATTAGATCTCTGTATGAATGACAGATATGTTTACTCAATTTAGCATTGACGCAACACAGCAAACTTACAATGCATAATATGTTGCTTCTACTGCTCACAAGTATAAAACACAGTGCCAACAAGGGAGAAGAAAACTCATAACTGGCCAATGCTTATTGGCTTGATTTGGGCTGCGAAGTGGTGTGCACAGTCTACTGACTCCCACCCGCTAGCCCCTCGCCTTCAGATTTGCAGATAATACAAATGGCAGCCATATCATACATAAATATTGCATATTGCACTGCCACTTGTTTATGCACCATATTGCATATATTGCATACATATTGCACAACTATTAACATACATTATTGTATACAGTCATTCGGTTCGTTCACTGGATGTGACATGCACCACTGCACTGTCACCTGCATAATATTAATGCGATTTCACTTATTCTTGTACTGTACATTGTATTTTCTGTTTGTTTTAGTATGTTTGATTGTATACTTTAATAGATGACTTTCCTTCTGGGATAAACAAAGTGATCTATCTATCTACCTATCAGGCATAACATTGTGACCACCTCCTTGTTTCTACGCTCATTGTCCATTTTATTAGCTCCACTTACTGTATAGGTGAACTTTGTAGTTCTACAATAACACTGTAGTCCATCTGTTTCTCTGATACTTTGTCAGCCCCCTTTTACCCTGTTCTTCAGTGGTCAGGACCCCCATGGATCCTCACAGAGCAGGTACTATTCGGGTGGTGGATTATTCTCAGCACTGCATGAACACTGACGGTGTTCTAACTTTTTGTTAGTGTGTGTTGCGCTGGTCAGAGTGGAGTTTTTAAACACTGTGTCCACTCACTGTCCACTCTATTTGACACACCTACCTCGTCAGTCCACCTTGTAGATGTAAAGCTCTGTCTCTGCACAGATCTTTCTACCTCAGTGATTACAGATCCTCCTCAGCTCAGGGTTTCTTCTGTGGTTGCGGTGTTTCTCTTGCTAGTGTCCACGAAAGACTGGTTCTGTCTGGATTTGGTCATTATTCTAAAAGTTCAAATTTTAAGTGTTTTGATCCAACACAAATGCTCCCCAGCATCACCTAATGGTGTATGTTGGTTGAAATTTGGGTTATTGATAGCAGCCAACCACTTTTTATCTCTCTCACTCTTCAACAGCTCAAGCCAGCTCACTGACTGAGTAAAGTACAGACAGTAAAGACATTTAGCGTTGAAGAACATTGTTCTTCAGTGACCACAGCCTTTGGTTTCTATGTGCCAAAGCCTGGGAACCCACTTCATTGAGAATATTGATCAGGAAATAGAGCGAGGATCATAATAAATTGATATGGCGGGAGTGGATACGGATAATCACAGGCCACTGGAATGGGATATGCTATTAGAGGCAGAATGGATTAGCGAGGGAAGAGCGAGTGAAGGAATCAGACGGGCCAGTGAATGATCTAATGAGACTCAAGGTGTCTCCTGTCCCAGGAGGAGCGGGCAGGCAGCTATCAGTAATTACCATCTCCTATTACGCACTGCCTCCTCTACTGCTCCTGAGGGAGGGGAGCTCGGAATGGTGCGAGGAGCGCCAGCAGAGGGGCCTTCATTTTCTCTTGATGTGCACTATTTTTATGTGCAAGTAATGATTTTTCTGCGCACAAGCTAATCGACCAGTCTCGGGTCTTACCACCTGCTAACCCTCGGAAAATTAAGGTTTGATTATTTCATCTGGTGAATGTTTGCATCGGCATTAGCTTTTTAATATACACTTCGATTTGCGTTTAGGCTACCGGTTCGACAACAAGGGCGTCTCGGCTGCTTGTTTTTTTGCGACTCGAATGCGTGACTGGTTTATCCAGCAACAAAGCAATAAAAGCTTTTGATGTCATTAATAAGAAGAGCAGTTTTATTGAGTTGGCGTGACTCATAATAGCAGGTATTCAGTCTATATGTGACCGCTCCCTTTGCTTCAGGAAAGAGAGTCTTTCAGTGCCACTCCACGGCTGCCCCCGGCCGACGTTTACGATACCAGGCCTTAGAAAAGCTGCCCGGCTTTGCAAGCGAGCACTGAAACGGACGACCATGAAACGCGTGTATTATCCCAATGGCCTTTTCCCATGGCCCTCTCGATCAATCACAATGAAAAGCTGCACCCCCTCACCCCACAACCTCCTTCCAATGGCCCCCTCCACCATCCCCAGTAAACAATTTTCTTTTACTAAGTAAATAGAGGGGGAGAGAGGGAGCGCAGGCCGAGAGAAGGACCCATGAGGAAACAAAAGAAACAGCCCAATTATCCCTGGCAAGGACAACATCTCTGTCTCTGCCTTCCCCTTGGTCTGAACGTACTTACTGTGAGAGTGTCTATCACTCTTTCCGCCACTACTGACTGCGGCCTTTGATTTCCCAGGGCAGGTTCTTCAGAAAGGCCTGCCGCATATCTGCGCCGATTGTGAGTTCGCCCAGGGCCACGGACACCACGGCCTAAGGGCAAACGTGACCGCCAACGCACGGAGATACGGCTAATGTAATTATGCACCAGACAAGGATGCACAGTGTTAGACTCCCAGGATCAGGCCGGAGCAGGACGCCAGCGTTCATTCAGGCATGAGGCTTCACAGATCTGCTTCAGTATGCCTGGTATGTGGGCCAACGGAGCGATAAGACATTAGGCAGTATCACAAAATGGAGCTGCACACTGACAGTGTGCCTTCATTTCCTTGCTGAATGTATCGGTTATGTCCTCTGAGAAATGATTAAGCTCAGATGTGTGCTCACTTCGCAGCTTTAGCGCTCACTTAATATAAGTCAAACGCCTCAGCCCCCCCCAACCCAACCCTCCCGCCAGGGACCTTTTCCTGACAATATTTGAGAAACATTTGCTTAGAAAATAAATATGCCAATAAATAAATAATCCCTCCCGACAGACTATCGCTCCGGTTTTAGTTCCTTCAGTGGCACAAAGGAAAATAGCTTTCTTTCTGTTGTTATTGTTGTTACAAAAAAAAGTGAGCGAGTGCGAGAGCGAGCCAGAAATGCTGGGGGAAAAAAAAGAATGCCGAGCCTCAGGCACATCAGCAGGGATTCCTAATAAGAAATATTGATTTCCCTGTTTTCTTTAAATGGGCCTGAAGCACCGGCTGTGAGAAACATAGCATAACGCTTTAAAGGTTTGTGTAACGATCGAGACACTACACATGCTGTGCGTCTGAGGGATTAGGCCACGAAAAGTGGGAGATTGAGAAGCAGGATTTCTATCATGTCAGAAAGAGAGAGAGAGAGAGAGACAGAGAAAGAGAGAGGAGAGAGAGAGAAAGAGAGTGGAGGCGGAAGGGGGAGAAAGAAGGTAAAGAGGTTGAGGGGACGAAAGACTCATTGTCTTTGCAGAGGAAGAGATATTCCCGAATTAAACAGAAAGGAAAATGGGCTGAACAGGAAACAGTATAACTAAGTAACGTCCTGAATAGAGCTCTGCTGGACCTGAGCCAGTTTACAGAACCAAGGGCCGAGAAGAGGAAAGAGAGGAATACTGAATAGGTGAGAGCAACTAAGGAGGAGATAGATGAACACGGGTCAATTTATGGCAGCTTTGGAGGACAGTGTTTTACCTGCTCTTAAAGGGAAATTCCACCTGTTTTTCAAATTGTGTGCACAGTCTTTATCTTGAAATGTAAAATTGTTCAGAGAGGTTTTGTGTAAAATGTTACACTGTAGGAAACCTTACTGACTCAGTGGTGGTGACAGGAACCAGAGGTGGGTGTTTACACCACAAATAGTATTTTATTTACTATGTAAAATGACCAGTGAATTTACATGCAGGAGTGTAGAAAGAACATAAGACCCAGAGACCCTCCACACTGCTAGGAAAAAAAATAAAATAAAATAGTGCTACTGTATTAAAATGACATAAACCAATGAATCATTGTTTTTTCTCTGTACTAACTTAGTCCATCATTTCCACATGAATAAAACATTACATCAGCACGACTACTGCCGAAAGTAAACTGAAAGACAAAACTGTGTTGATGTAACATATTGTAGTCATGCATGAAGAAATGATGTATTAGAGTCAAGTAAATTAAACGCATCACTTTGTTCGGTGAGCGACGTTCACTTTAGGAAAAACACTTAAGATATCCCACAGAAGTTATTCATTTGTGCTGAGTGGAATGATTTGAAAGTTTGCCAGTCAGGACAGTATTAGATAACCCACAACACATATATGCATTCACTTAAAACATTAAATTAGCATGTTCAACGATTATAGCTGACTTTTTTGATAGATAACTCATTTTACCATAGCATGTTAATAATGTAGCTCACAGAGCAGCACTGCTGAAGTGCACTTTAAACCTCTCGCCTATTTACTGAGCAAATTAGCCTTTTACAGCAATTAATAAATACAGCATCATCAGACTCATAACTCACTGGTAACTACACTGATAGCAGATGTTTTTTATTTATTTTTGATGGCAAAGAGCTGGCTGACTGATGATGGTTGACTGTCTCACTTTCCATAACTGGGGAGGAAAGAGAGGTGGTCATGTTGCACCCCTGGCCACCCTTTGGCTATGTCTCTGTCTAAATGTGTCTTCTGAGTTTTATATGTAATATTGATGATGGTAAAATAGTGATAAATATGAAAACATGTTTTCTTTGGGAACTATTTTTCCATATGATGCTCTGCATGTCTCTCTCTGCCATGAATCAGTTTAAAATATGAGTAATATTTAAAGGAAAATGGAAATTATTCAGTGCTTATTGAAGATAATGGGAAATAATAGAAGAGTCTTGCTCACCATAATTATATTATGGGGATTCGGCCCTTCATTGGCTTTGAGTCATGGCTGTAATTTCTAGGTATGATGGGGTTTACAAGCCCCCCGAAAATTATAGCCCTTCCAGGTCACACTCAATAATTCCTTTTTTAGGTAAAAATCTGGTATGCACAAGACACCATAAGGTGAGCACCCTATACTATGTGTCCAAGTGACTTTTATTCCCACTAAGTCAACACAAAGTCTGAAAAATCTGTTTCCATAGCATTTCTCCTTTATTAATAAAATAATACCATCTCAACCAGACATGAAAAATGATTTTATGATATTCAGAATCTCTGGCTTTTTGATTCAGAGGGTATAAAGGTCTCTAGTATCTCAGACTTCAGGCAGCACTCATGACCAATGCATGTAATAACTTTTTGTTATTTTTTAGAAGAATTAAACTTTCCTGATGTCTGGTTCCGATCAGTGTAACCTTGCAGGTTTCTCTAGAACAGCACTTCAAATGACTCTGAATGACTTTGTTTACCAACTAGTAAAAATGACCTCAAATAAATCTAGTGAAATAATAAATTATTCTTAATTACATGAGATGTTCTCATTTTCATTTAGTCCTTCTTTTTTGATTTAACATAATGCGTGATGGCATGATAATTGTGACAACCATGGGAAGTACACAACATCTAAACTAAACATCTAAATTGGTAAGACCTGAATTCCTCTAATCATACCAGTGAAATAACTACATGATGCTCATCTTATTTTGTGCAGGACACCCTGAGCTTTCAGTGTTTCTAGGTTTGACAGAGACCAATTATATGGTCTGGGAAAAGAGAGCCAGAGTGAAAGTGTGACAACCAGCCCCGTATTCCCCTAATAGAGTCCTGACTGACACAGGCTGTCCTTTTCCTCTGCCCTGTGAAACATTGTTCGGGCTGGTGACCTTGCACTGCTGTTAGGCAGCTCACACTGGTTGCGATGAGAGTGTATGGGCGCAACAAAATATGCCATTGTTTGACGGATGAGAAAACAATGTCTACCCCGCCCACAGATATCCAGAGCATGTCAGTCATGCGCTTTCAGTAGCGACTGATTGCATCCCACCCCCCACCCTCACGATAAGACATTGTCGCCCGGTTGCAGTTTCCAATCAGCCAACACTTGCTTAAATTGTTCCCCTTTTCACTGGAAAACGCACAGTGGGCGGCTGGGCCCATGAGGTGCAGCTGACGACGCAAATATTCGGTCCAGCGTGCATACTTCTCCTAAAAACTCGACAAAAGGAGTCCACAGTTAGGCCAAGCTAGAATGCCAAAGGCTGAATAGGCCCACGACAGGAGGGGCTGATAGAAGCCAAGGCGACTATAGCAAAACAAAATAAAGTGAAAGATATATGTTTGTCATCCGAGTCGCGCCGGGCATTTTGAGAAGGCCGCAAAGAGGGGCGTTTTTGTTTAGTGGCAAGAAATGGCCCCTAAATGTTCCCTCGCTCTGTCCGTTTCACGGATACACGCAAACTCACATAACCACACACACTCAATTGGTACATTCGGTCCATTGTGTAGAGGTTGTGAGAATGGTTGGTTTGTTGCGGTGGCTGAGGCTAAAGCAGAGATGTGGGGGGGTGGGGGCAGGGATGGGAAGCATAAGCAAGTGATTGTGTGTCTGAGGATGTCGCTGCCCAGTGGTTCCAGCAGGGAGCTGGTACAGGGCCTGTGGACTTAAACAGCCAGGCCATTATAAAGCCCCTCACTGCCATGCTCTCGCTGCCTCAAAGAGCAGTGATTGGCCGCATAACTGGCAGAGATCTGGTTCATTATCTTCGCAGTTAACAACAGCCAAAAGTACTAGGCGTGTGTTTTCGTATATGTAGCTTCAACTGCAGATGTACTGTACAGTACCATTCAATAGTCTGAATAATTTGCCATATTAAACTCAACATGAAATTAAAACATCTTTTTGTCTTGTTACTTTATATCAATGGTAATAGTTACCTTTCTCTGGAGGTCCTACAGACCATTCCAGCGATGAGAAGGGAATGGACTTATAATAAAATATTTTTCCCTCTAACTCTTTTGTCAGATTAAGTAGATCACTATTGGCTCTCAATTGTTGTGACTCTGTGTTGAGCTGCTGGTGAGCAATGATGGGCGAAAAGGAAGTGGTGAGAACCTCTCCACAAGGACAGTTGTGCTGATATTAAATACACCATACAACTGCAGCTTTCTTATTTGAAAAAAAATGTAAAAAAAAAAGGTATGTAAAGACAATAAAATCACTTACTTGCTCATCTATAAAGATGAAAATCCAGTTCAGTTTGGTTTCCTCAATCATGCACATTTCCATCAATATATATTCCATCAAATATATGGTGTAAAAAAGTGCATAATTCAGCTAAATGGGGTCAAGTATGATTCATTCACACCATTTAAAAGACAAAAATCTCATTTTCTTTGAATCTTGTAATCTGTGTAGTGACTTTTGCCCAGCTTGAAAACAATTATTATCATTATTATTATTATTTTTGCAGGACAAAGC
>NC_051215.1:27655919-27660919 GCF_015220715.1 Pygocentrus nattereri | reverse complement strand
CACCTCATACTCTTCGTATGTTTCCATAAATGCTCATACAGTGCCAAGGGCAGTTGATCTGACTGGATCTTATATGTTCTTTTTTATTATTATTATTATTATTATTATTATTATAATAGCATAACTGCCTAACGCTGATTTAAATAAAGAACATGATTTATAAATAATCTGGCTGTTTCTTTTGTTCTAATAATGGCCCACTGGTTTTACAGAATCATGCTTGAATAAAATGAGAATAACAGCCTGAATGTGACCCTGTTGGGAACTTTTTAAACTAACCCTGAAACATTTTAAAACTTCTGTTGATGTTTGCAAAGATTCATTAAAATGTTAGTGCTTCTTTAGATTTTACATGCTGAATTGTTTTCAGGGGTGGAATGTATTTGGGGGAAAAAAGGTCAGATTTTTGACCACCTGGTGGCATCCAACTACAGTTGCTGAGTTCCATTCATGGTGGTTTGCCAAAGAAGTTAACAATGGTTGACCAATCCTGAGGACTAAACCAAAACCAACTCGGAAACATGCTGCCGGAACGAAACCTTATATCTCAATTGTTCAGTTCTGGGCAAATTTTGAACATGACTAGCCCTTTACATTGTGTGTAAATGTCATGGTAAATGGACCAAAAGAAACGGCCCAAAACGACTTGAAAAAACGTCTGGTTCCATTGACTTGCAGTGAAAGCAAAGTAGGTTTTTTCCTTCTCCAGTAAAGTTACCGTTTTGGAGATATGAGGTTTTGTTCCGACAGCGGTGATACATACATTGTCACTGAGTGCTTGTGTTTGTTGGTTGATATTACGAGACAGTAATCCCTTATGCCTGAACGTAGAACCCATTCTAGTCATTAATCTTGTGGAGAATTCCCTGATTTAAAGTGATCAGTGAGGAATTTTGACGGTCCATGTTTAACCTACCTGTCAGATGTGAAAATGCCTGCTCTGGCCTGATCAAAGCTGCCCTTATCCTCAGCTTTCTCCCACTGTCGGGAGAGAGACAGATAAAGAGCCTGTGCTTGTCCACCTTTGCTCCTGATTACACGTCTTGCAGGAAATGGCCCACTAAAGTACCACTTCAAAATCCATTTTGCTGTTGTGTAATAGATGAGATTACTACAGTGGGGTTACCACCACACACACACACACACACACACGCACACACACACTCATGAAGCTCATATCCACAAACTCACAATGTGGATATGAATATAAACTTGAATTGTCCAAACTGCAGAATCATTTTCTCTGTAAACCTGCTTCCCATTGCTGCTCGCACTGCCACATGCAGCAGCTGTGCTGGGCTCGTCTTAGTGGCTGGCGTTACAGAGCGGTTATAATAGTGTAATAGAGCTTCTGAATGGAAATATAATCAGTAGTTAATGGTGGAGGCCACTTCTCGGATTAAAAGTCAGCCTGCAGTTAGAAGTGCTACGAAGCTGACGTCATCGTTTCCGCCCTGCCCCCCTCTCGCCGCCCCCCACCCCCCTTTCTCGGGCTGCTGCTGCCTGCTGCAGAATCCAACATGGAGTAATGAGAGATGGGGCTCGTACGGGGCCACCCTCAGCAACATCAGCGCTTAGCGAGCAGCAGCAGCACCGCGGGGAAACTCGGCTCGGACAGGAGAGCAAATCCGGAGTAAAGCAAACGAAAAACGGTTCATTTCAGCCCTACAGCGGGGCTGCCGAGCGCGCGCACGAGGCTCTGGTTCGTTTTTCACCAGCAACTGCTTCAGAGCTCCAGAGGAAAGGAGGAAAAAAAGGAGAGAGAGAGAGAAACGAAAGAACGTCAAGACGGGGGACGAAGAGGAGAGCAAAGCAAATCAACGAAGAACCAAAGGCGAAAGGGAGGACGGCGGCTTTGGCTGAGACGGTGGCTGTGAAGGGATTATTTTGGAAGACGGGGCGAGAAAAAAGAAAATGACGAGCGAAAAGAGCGCACCCGCGGCGGGATTCCTCTCTAGGTGAAACGAGAAAATGATTGAAGAAACACGCCCGAACGAGTGAGTACTCGGGACAAGCTCTTCTCCTCTCTCTCTCCCTCTTTCTCTTTAGGTCCCTCTCCCTTCTTGTGCGAGTTTCGTGTCGCGGATTTGGCTGCAGCCTTCCTACTGTCTCCTTTAGCTATAGCGTTCAGGACGTTAGGACATGCAGGAGTGTTTGTGTTGGTGGAGTGGGGGGGTGGGGTTTGGGGGCTATTTTGAGGTTGAAAATTGTGTTTTGGGGGGTCGTGTTGGCTGTTAATTGTTGACAGTGGGCGAAGAAAAAGAAAGGGGGTTGGGGGGGATCAGGCCCTCTCCTTCATATTCAACCTTCCTTCAGAGGGGAGGGAGGAGGTTTGGGGTGGGGTGGGGTGGGGTGGAGTGGGGTGGGGAAGGGAAGGGGGCTCTCAGCGAAAAGGGATTTACTGTTGAAGAATCTCCCTTTAAAAAAAACAAAACGCTGCGTCCAGGCCTGATTAATGTATATGTACATGCGCTGGAACCCATTGATGTTTGCCTATCCGCCATTTGTCCTCCTTTCTTTGAATCACACTCATTTGCATACAGAGCTTCATTCATAAAAAAGAAAAGAAAAACACGCAGTTTGGCTTCGGTGTTGCAGTGTGTTGGTGTGTGAGAATGCACGCGAGACTGAGCCTTTTCCCTTTTCTGGGGGGGCTGGAGGGGGCTTACAGAGTGGGCCATGTATGCATTTAACTGGGGCCTGTTGGAGGAGGCACGGATGAGCCGGAATGCAGGCTGGATTTGCTTTAATCCACTCCACTAACGTTATTCTGTCACAGGATATGATGGGCTTTTGAACAGCCCGTCCGTTTTAGAAGCTCAGAACAGCCGAGGCTAATATTATGTCTCGAAAATCGCACGTATATATTTGGCTTTGTGTACTTATAAGGCGAACAACAGGCCTCGGACGAAGCTGGAGTCGACTGCTTATTCGCCAGGGTCTTGATCGAATTTCCCCGTTCCACCTTAAATGTTGCTGCAGTTACGTTCTGGCGATCCGGGTCGTTTAAGGTGGAACGGGGAAATTCGAACAAGAAGCAATAGCGAATAGGAAACCGACTCCAGCTTCGTTGCTGCGTTTATTATTTATGTTTCAGGGCCGTAAATGACCACTGAAACCGGTCAGGGCGCCGAGTGGAGCCTCTCTGCCCAGAGCTCGTGAACCTGTGGGGCTCGCGCGCGCAACACAGGGTCGCGTGACGCTGCCGTTCCATTCATAAAAGCGCGAGGGAACGCGCGGGCCGCTCCATTCAGCACGGCGCTCGCTCGCGCTCCACTGAAACCATGGTGACAGGAATGTCACCCCCCTCCGCCCACGCCCCCCCCCCCCGGACCCCATTAAATTTTTATTATTTCTATTTTTTTGTGTTAAATTTCGTCCATATTGGCTGTAGAAAGACACACACTTTAAAAAAGGAGAATGTATTGTAGTTATATGGTTTCGTGTAGAGCCTGTTTGAAAGTGGTTCTGTGTGGCACCTAAAATGGTTCTATTATTATGATGTCAAGCTTGTAACAACAGAAGAACTCTTGGTGGTGCTATACAGAACCATTTTCAAAAAGGTTCTATATAGGACCATTAATAACACCTTCTCCATCAGTCTGAAGAACTATTTAATGGTTCTCGTGAAATGGTTCTCTGTAGAACTCATGGTTCAGAACAGAACCATTGCGCTGAAGATCTTTTTAGAGTGAAGCACCAAAAATGGCTCTTCTCTTGTTACAAGTTTGACATCATAACAATAGCAGAACCCTTGTCGGTGCTATATAAAAGCACTTTTAAAAAGGTTCCATAGTGAACAACAATATATAACACATTCTCCATCAATCTGAAGAACCATGTCAACATGCAAGAAAGCCATTTAAGCATGAAATGGTTCTACACAGAACTCATGGTTTTAAACGAACCCTGCCTTCTCTAAAGAACCCATGAAGAACTATCTTTTTGAAGTGTGTAGGCTTCAGATGTAGGCAGGCAGTTGTGTTTTAGACTCTTGAAATGTTCTAAGATCACGTGAATTTCCCCCCAGCGCAGTTTCGGGTATCTGATAAAGCTGTCCAGGCAGGCCTGCCTGGACGAATCCACACACTGAGGCCAGCCGTGTCCGTCGTATTGATCACAGCAGAGCTTCCCGACTCACACATGTGAGTGAGCCTGTGATGGCACAGGAGACAGCAATGAAAAATGACATTCAGAAAAGGTCACTGCAGCCATTCCCAATCCGGCTCCGGAAGAATCGATTTCAGATCCTCATTTTCACTCTGACTCAAGAGGGGCAGTCTCTGCTTTGACTGTATGAAAACAGTCAATGTCTCACAGTGTCGGCTGTCTTTTACTGTCAGCCCTATTAAAGGGGAGTTCTACCAGTTTTTCAAAAATTCTGAATATTCCGTCCTTGAGCTGTAAGTCATTCAGAGTGGTTTGATGTGAAATGGTTCACCGTAGAGGAACTTACAGCAGTGTATTAATAACCATTTAATATTTGTAGCTGTCTCTTAGCAAGCTTTTAGAGGGGGGATGTCCGGTTCCTATCACCACCATTGTGAACAATTCAGGCTAAGCAAGTTTCTGTAGAGCGGAGCGTTTCGCACCTAACCACTCAGAATGACTTTGTTTATGTCTCGTAGAGTTTTTCAAAAATCAGTGGAGTTCCCCTTTAATGAGGCTGTAATATTATTGAAATGGGAAAATTATGCTTATCTTACATGTGTGATGTGTGATTTTGTAAACATGCAGGTTGGTGTGTGAGCATGATTTCATGGTACTGAAATACTGGGTTTCAATTGTGTTCAGATGCTTTTTTATGGCCCGTCCAGCTAGAGCTGAATAATTTGGGGAACAATATTTAGTGTTTCACGCCAGTAATGTGACTGTTTAAATGAAGTTATTTTGTACAAAAAGCCAGAATATTTTTCTGGCTTGAGGCTTGAATGCCGTGATTTACTGTACGGCTAACTATCCGCGTTATTAAAGGGCCCATATCATTGAAAACTGAATTT